>NC_069507.1:140311058-140413558 GCF_027579735.1 Bombina bombina | reverse complement strand
CAGAGCGCTCCCAAAAGAAGACATCATCCACATATCTCACCCACATGTGGATGTTCTCCTCGAAGAGAGGGCTCTGAAAAACCTCATCCATTTCCTACATGCCAAGGTGGAGGCAAGCATACGTCGGGGCGCATGTGGCACCCATGGCAGTGCCACATTTTTGTTTGTAGATTTTATTATCGAACATAAACACATTGTTCAGAAGTACAAACGTTGTTTATTCCACGACAAAGTCAGTGTGTTTCTTAACGTTAGTGCCCCTTGTCATAAGATAATGCTTGCATGCTTTGATGCCCACCTCATGTGGGATGGATGAGTATAATCTTTCAACATCTAGGCATACCAGCCATGCTCCTTGAGGGACTGACAAGCCATCGATTTTCCTTAGAAAATCTGCAGTGTCTAGAACAAAAGATGGCATTGTGTTCAGAAATGGTCTTAAAAAATAATCAATGTAATTCCCCAAGTTTTCTGTAAGGCTCCCGATACCTGCAATTATCGGGCGGCCTGGAGGATTGCTTGAATTTTTATGTATCTTGGGGATACAATAGAAGACCGGCATCACGGGATGTTCTGCATATAGATACTTAAATTCCGTAGTAGTGATTATGTGACTGTCTTTAGCTTTTTTTAGGATGTTGAAGAGAGAAAATTGTAGAGACTTCTGTGACTTCATTATATAATTGTGTCCTGCTCCTGTCCTAAGTACCTTCATAGGTCTCTTAGATCCCAGTATTTAAACCTGCCCAGGTTATACCTCTTTGGAAGGGGTTCTGTGCGCAGCAGGGTGTAGAGGCTTTATACAGGTACTTCCAACAGAACAATTTTGGCGGTAATTGGTGTAACTAACTCTAATGTTTTCGTAGAAAGCATATTTATTTCTCATCTCTATCAAATGGTACATTGCTATTAATGAAACAGTGTTATGTGTTTTGTTTCTTGGGTGATGGTGTTCGCTCAGTGGGAAGAGCTCCCTTTCCACTATTAAATAAATTCCACTTTCTCTTGTAAGGTGTATCCAGTCCACGGGTTCATCCATTACTTGTGGGATATTCTCCTTCCCAACAGGAAGTTGCAAGAGGACACCCACAGCAGAGCTGTCTATATAGCGCCTCCTCTAACTGCCACCCCCAGTCATTCTCTTGCAACTCTCGACAAGAAAGGAAGTATCAAGAGATATGGGGTGACTTAGTGTAGTTTTATCTTCAATCAAGAGTTTATTTTTAAACGGTACCAGCGTTGTACTGTTTTTCTCTCAGGCAGAAATTAGAAGAAGAATTCTGCCTGGAGATTTGATGATCTTAGCGGTTTGTAACTAAGGTCCATTGCTGTTCTCACACATAACTGATGAATATGGGAAAACTTCAGTTAGGGGAACGGCCTGCAGATTACCTGCTTTGAGGTATGTGCAGTATTTTTATTTCTAGAGAGGAATAAGCTCTAGAAAATGCTGACAGAGCTTTGTGTATTTGAGGTAAGCCTGATGCAGTGATTTAACAGCGACTGGGATCATGCTTACATAACAGGGTAATACTCATCTTAATATTTATATTGCTTAGTGACAAAACGTTTACATGATTTCATAAATAGGATGTTTTTTCTCTGAGGGAGATAAGTCTTTATTTGGGGCCTAGTTTCCACATGGCTAGTCGGATACTCCTAGGAGTATTTTCTTAAGGCCCCTCTGACATCCAGTACATGGTGGGAGGGGCCTATTTTAGCGCTCTAACTGCGCCGTTTTTACAGACTGAGACATCCAGCTTCCCTAGAAGAGTCCTCTGGCATCTGAGAACCATTTCAAAGGGGTTATTTCTGCACAAAATCGTATTTAAGGGCAGGTAGGAGCCTCAGCAGAGCTGTGGCATGGTGCTCAATTGATTTTTAAAGTTTTTTTTAACGTTTTTCAATCCGGTTTGGGGCCTAAGGAGTTAATCATCCATTTGCAAGTGGGTGCAATGTTGCTTTAGTCCCTTATTCACACTGTAAAAATTTCAAAGATTTTACTGTATTTTTTCACTGTTTTGCAGTTTAAGTGCTAGTTTTTTTCTCTTAAAGGCACAGTAACGTTTTTGTTTAATTGCTGTTTCACCTTTATTAAAGTGTTTTCCAAGCTTGCTTGTCTCATTACTAGTCTGTTAAACATGTCTGACATAGAGGAAACTCCTTGTTCAATATGTTTGGAAGCCATTGTGGAACCACCTCTTAGAATGTGTACCAAATGTACTGAAATTTCTATTAACTATAAAGACCATATTATGGCGCTTAAAGATTTATCTCCAGGGGATTCTCTGACTGAAAAGAGGGAGATTATGCCATCTAACTCTCCCCATGTCTCAGAACCTATAACTCCCACTCAAGTGACGCCAAGTACATCTAGCGCGTCTAATTCTTTTACCTTACAAGACATGGCGGCAGTTATGAATGCTACCCTCACAGAGGTATTTTCCAAACTGCCAGGGCTACAAGGAAAGCGAGACAGCTCTGGGGCTAGAATTAATACAGAGCTTTCTGACGCTTTATTGCCTGTGTCCGATATACCCTCACAATGCTCAGAAGCCGAGGCAAGTGAGCTTCTATCTGTGGGTGATATTTCAGACTCAGGGAAGGTGTTACTTCAGTCTGATTCTGAGATGGCAGCGTTTAAATTTAAGCTTGAACACCTCCGCTTATTGCTTAAGGAGGTTTTAGCGACTCTGGATGACTGTGACCCCATTGTGGTTCCAGAGAAATTGTGTAAAATGGACAAATACTTTTCAGTACCTGTTTACACCAATGTTTTTCCTGTCCCTAAGAGGTTTTCGGAAATTATTACTAAGGAATGGGATAGACCAGGTGTGCCGTTCTCTCCCCCTCCTGCTTTTAAAAAGATGTTTCCCATAGATGCCAACATACAGGACTCGTGGCAGACGGTTCCTAAGGTGGAGGGAGCAGTCTCCACCCTAGCTAAGCGTACAACTATCCCCGTCGAGGACAGTTGTGCTTTCCTAGATCCTATGGATAAAAAATTGGTGGGTCTCCTTAAGAAAATTTTTATGCATCAAGGTTTTATTCTCCAGCCTCCTGCATGCATTGCCCCAGTTACTGCTGCAGCGGCTTTTTGGTTTGAGTCTCTTGAGGAGGCTCTACAGGTGGAGACCCCGTTAGACGATATTCTAGACAGGATTAAAGCTCTTAAGTTAGCTAACTCCTTTATTTCTGACGCCATTTTTCATTTAGCCAAGCTAACGGCTAAGAATTCAGGTTTTGCCATTTTGGTGCATAGGGCGCTATGACTTAATTCCTGGTCAGCAGTCGTTACTTCAAAGTCTAAGCTTCTTAACATCCCCTTCAAGGGACAGACCCTATTCGGGCCCGGTCTGAAGGAGATCATTTCTGATATTACTGGAGGAAAAGGTAACGCCCTTCCTCAGGATAGGTCCAATAAGTTAAGGACCAAACAGAATAATTTTCGTTCCTTTTGAAACTTAAAGAGTGGCGCAGCTTCAGTTTCCTCTAATGCAAAACAAGAGGGAAATTTTGCCCAGCCCAAACCAGTCTGGAGACCTAACCAGGTTTGGAACAAGGGGAAGCAGGCCAAGAAACCTGCGGCTGCCTCTCTAAGACAGCATGAAGGAGTAGCCCCCGATCGGGGACCGGATCTAGTAGGGGGGCAGACTCTCTCTCTTCGCCCAGGCTTGGGCAAGAGACGTCCAGGATCCCTGGGCATTAGAGATTGTTTCCCAGGGATATCTTCTGGACTTCAAAGCTTCATCTCCAAAGGGGAGATTTCATCTCTCACAATTATCTGTAAACCAGATAAAGAGAGAGGCATTCTTATGTTGTGTTCAAAACCTGCTGGTTATGGGAGTGATCCACCCAGTTCCAAGGAGGAACAGAGGCAGGGCTTCTATTCAAATCTGTTTATAGTTCCCAAAAAAGAGGGAACTTTCAGACCAATCTTGGATCTCAAGATCCTAAACAAATTTCTCAGGGTCCCATCCTTCAAGATCGAGACTATTCGAACCATCCTCCCTATGATCCAGGAGGGTCAATATATGACTACCGTGGACTTAAAGGATGCTTTTCTCCACATTCCGATTCATAGAGATCATCATCAGTTCCTCAGGTTCGCCTTCTTAGACAGGCATTACCAGTTTGTGGCTCTTCCCTTCGGGTTAGCCACGGCACCAAGAATCTTTACGAAGGTTCTAGGGTCCCTACTGGCGGTTCTAAGGCCACGGGGCATAGCGGTGGCTCCTTACCTAGACGACATTCTGATTCAGGCGTCGACTTTTCAAATCGCCAAGTCCCATACGGCCATTGTCCTGGCCTTTCTGAGGTCTCACGGGTGGAAGGTGAACGAAGAAAAGAGTTCTCTCTCCCCTCTCACAAGAGTTTCCTTCCTAGGAACACTAATAGATTCAGTAGAAATTAAGATTTTTCTGACAGAGGTCAGGTTATCAAAGCTTCTAACTTCCTGCCGTGCTCTTCATTCCACTTCTCGGCCGTCAGTGGCTCAGTGTATGGAAGTAATCGGCCTAATGGTAGCGGCAATGGACATAGTTCCGTTTGCCCGCCTACATCTCAGACCACTGCAACTTTGCATGTTTAATCAGTGGAATGGGGATTACACAGATTTGTCCCCTCTGCTAAATCTGGATCAAGAGACCAGAGATTCTCTTCTCTGGTGGTTCTCTCGGGTCCATCTGTCCAGGGGAATGAGTTTCCGCAGGCCAGAGTGGACTATAGTCACGACAGATGCCAGCCTGAAGGCTCAGGGTTCGTGGACTCAGGAGGAAGACCTCCTTCCGATAAACATTCTGGAACTGAGAGCGATATTCAATGCTCTTCAGGCTTGGCCTCAGCTAGCTGCGGTCAGGTTCATCAGATTTCAGTTGGACAATATCACGACTGTAGCCTATATCAACCATCAGGGGGGGACAAGAAGCCCCCTGGCAATGTTGGAGGTTTCAAAGATAATTCTATGGGCAGAGGTTCACTCTTGCCATCTCTCAGCTATCCATATCCCAGGAGTAGAGAACAGGGAGGCGGATTTTCGAAGTCGACAGACTTTTCATCCGGGGGAGTGGGAGCTCCATCCGGAGGTATTTGCCCAGCTGATTCAACTATGGGGCAAACCAAAAGTGGATCTGATGGCGTCTCGTCAGAACGCCAAGCTTCCCTGTTACGGGTCCAGGTCAAGGGATCCCCAGGCAGCGCTGATAGATGCTCTAGCAGTGCCCTGGTCCTTCAGCCTGGCTTATGTGTTCCCACCATTTCCTCTCCTCCGTCGTCTGATTGCCAAGATCAAGCAGGAGAGAGCTTCGGTGATTTTAATAGCACCTGCGTGGCCACGCAGGACTTGGTATGCAGATCTGGTGGACATGTCATCCCTTCCACCATGGACTCTGCCGCTGAGGCAGGACCTTCTATTCCAAGGTCCATTCAAACATCCAAATTTAAATTCTCTGCGGCTGACTGCTTGGAGATTGATTTTATCAAAACGTTGTTTCTCCGAGTCGGTCATTGATACCTTAATTCAGGCTCGAAAGCCTGTCACCAGGAAAATCTATCATAAGATATGGTGTAAATATCTTCATTGGTTTGAATCCAAGGGTTACTCATAGAGTAAAGTCAGGATTCCTAGGATATTATCCTTTCTCCAAGAAGGATTGGAGAAGGGATTGTCAGCTAGTTCCTTAAAGGGACAGATTTCTGCTCTGTCTATTCTTCTGCACAAGCGTCTGGCAGATGTTCCAGACGTTCAGACGTTTTGTCAGGCTTTAGTTAGAATCAAGCCTGTGTTTAAACCTGTATCTCCGCCATGGAGTTTAAATTTAGTTCTTAAAGTTCTTCAAATGGTTCCGTTTGAACCTCTGCATTCCATAGATATCAAGCTTTTATCTTGGAAAGTTCTGTTTTTGGTAGCTATCTCTTCGGCTCGAAGAGTTTCAGAGTAATCTGCCTTACAGTGTGATTCGCCTTATCTGATATTCCATACAGATAAGGTAGTTTTGCGTACCAAACCTGGATTTCTTCCTAAGGTGGTATCTAATAAGAATATCAATCAGGAGATTGTTGTTCCGTCACTGTGTCCTAATCCTTCTTCAAAGAAGGAACGTCTATTACACAATCTTGACGTGGTTCGTGCTTTAAAGTTTTATTTACAAGCTACTAAGGATTTTTGTCAAACATCTGCATTGTTTGTTGTCTACTCTGGACAGAGGAGAGGCCAAAAGGCTTCGGCATCTTCTCTTTCTTTTTAGCTGAGAAGCATAATCCGTTTAGCTTATGAGACTGCTGGCCAGCAGCCTCCTGAAAGAATTACAGCTCATTTCACTAGAGCAGTAGCTTCCACATGGGCTTTTAAAAATGAGGCCTCTGTTGAACAGATTTGTAAGGCGGCGACTTGGCCTTCGCTTCATACTTTTTCTAAATTCTACAAATTTGATACTTTTGCTTCTTCGGAGGCTATTTTTGGGAGAAAGGTCTTGCAGGCAGTGGTGCCTTCCGTTTAAGTGCCTGCCTTGTCCCTCCCTTCATCCGTGTCCTAAAGCTTTGGTATTGGTATCCCACAAGTAATGGATGAACCCGTGGACTGGATACACCTTACAAGAGAAAACAAAATTTATGCTTACCTGATAAATTTCTTTCTCTTGTGGTGTATCCAGTCCACGGCCCGCCCTGTCACTTTAAGGCAGGTGTTTTTTATTTTTAAACTACAGTCACGACTGCACCCTATAGTTTCTCCTTTTTCTTGCTGGTCTTCGGTCGAATGACTGGGGGTGGCAGTTAGGGGAGGAGCTATATAGACAGCTCTGCTGTGGGTGTCCTCTTGCAACTTCCTGTTGGGAAGGAGAATATCCCACAAGTAATGGATGAACCCGTGGACTGGATACACCACAAGAGAGAGAAATTTATCAGGTAAGCATAAATTTAGTTTTTTTGAAATTCATTGATCGTTTGAGCTTATTTTACAAAAGAGTGCTGAAATCCCTTTTTTACTAGGATTAGATTCCTGGTCACTTCTTTCTTTTTTACCCATGAAATGTGTGTGTGTGTGTGTATAAATATAAATAAATAAATATATATATATATATATATATATATATATATATATATATAAACATTTTATATATAATTATTTAACTATTTTTTTTTCATGCAAAATGAAGGTGTTGTATTCATTTATAAGAAATTTGCGATTAAATCGCAATTACGCCCCCCCCCCCCAAAAATCACATTTTTTTTTTTTTTGCCCATATCACCCAGCCCTAATGGATATGTATCTGTTTGTACTTCTCAGCATTTAGGAGTCCATTAATTCAGACAAGATCCCCAACTCAATTTGCAGAAGTGCAGCCCCAGACGTGCAAGAAACCTCCACCATTTTTTCAATGTTGCCTGCAGACATTCATTGTTGTACCGCTCTCCAGGCCTTTGGCGAACAATTTGTCTTCTGCTACATCAGTCCAGAGCACCTGCTACTATTTTTTGCACTGCAGCTCCAATGTTTTTGAGCATAGTTTAGTCGCTTGGCCTTGTTTCCACATTTGAGGTATGACTTTTTGGTCGCAAGTCTTCTATGGAGACCACTAAAGACCAGACTTCTCCAGACAGTAGATGGGTGTAGCAGGTTCCCACTGGTTTCTGGCAATTTAGAGCTGCTGGGCGTCTTCTGATTGTGAACGTAGTTGAGCATGATGCGTCTTTCATCGGCTGCACTAAGCTGACCACTGCGGGTTAATGTTCTTATTGTTGCTAGTTTCTGTGTTTTTTTTTTTTACAGCTTGGACAGCACATCTGGAAACCCCTGTCTTCCTTGACAATTTCTGCATGGTAGAGACCTTACTGATGCAGTAAAAATACTTTGTGTCTTGTTGCCATGCTCAGTCTTGCTATTGTGTATGAGTTTTGACTTAAAATAGTCTTCAGCAACCTCACCTTGTTAGTAGAGTTTCTGTTCCTCACCCAGCTTTTTTTATTTTATTTATGCCTACACCGTGGTTTCTGTTTCAGTTAATTATTGTTTCAACCTACCTATTATATTAATGATGATTATCATCTGTTTGATATAATTGTTTAACTATACATCTGACTATATGCCGACAAAGTCCCTGATTTAGCTTGTGTACCTAGAAGAATTGATGCTGTTTTTAAGGCAACGGGTGGTCACAACAAATATTGATTTGATTTAGATGTGTATATATATGTATGTGTGTATATATTTATATGTGTGTGTTTGTGTGTATGTATGTATGTGTGTGTATATATATATATATATATATATATATATATATATATATATATATATATATATTATATATATATATATATATAGTATATGTGTGTATATAAACATTTCACAAATGCAGGCACTCAATGGTTTTGATAAAATATCCAAAATTTATTAGGTCATTTAAAAAAAAATAGTGACGTAACATTTCGGCACGGCATTGTGCCTTTGTCAAATGTCAACATATATTCACAAAATGTACAACACACTTAAAATCATCTAACACATTTGTTAAAAACATACACTTTATAAGGATGAGCTGAGGATTCAAATTACCGCCACACAGCCGCTCGTGTCTTCCCCATTGCGGCAATGACGTCACGTAAGCACAACGTACCTAGCGTGATGACGCATGGCACGGTGTTGCCATAGTAACGTCGGGAAGCCTGAAGTGTCAGAGCAAGTGTTAGCCTCAGCTCGCCTGCTTATAACTAGTATCCACATAGGATAGGCGCGTTGCCAACAGCAACATGTTAAACCCAAACAATGGTGGCTACGGCAGATGTGTAAAATCGGCACTTATGGCAGCATATGAAAAATACAAAGAGTGTATAAGAGCGATCCAATGTGCAGACACATTACCCACATTGAAGACCCAAATAGACCAACCACGGGGTCATATGCAAATCACATAACATGTAATACCGGGTACAACAAGGGATATTAGTAATGCACAATGTCCGATATCATACAAACATATGATCAAAAGCGAACTGAAAGTAGCAAAAATGAGGAAGTAGTGAATCAAAATAGATAGTCAATACTCCAATACCAACGACTATGACAGCAGACAAATAATTGTCAGACTATACATTTAACCAATGTCAAAAATATCATCATAATTGCAAGTAGTGGATATTGACAAATACATTCACTGAATACATAATAAACCACAGAATAACAAGATATATCCCACAATAGTTAGTAGTTAATGCATACATTTTGCGTGAAAAAAATATATAAATATGTTATATGTATGCAATACTGGCTATAACAAAAATAAAAGCCAATTGTGGAAAAAATTGATAACATCATGTCTCCATGGAGTATAGGTAGAAATTTATAAACCGTGAGCTTCACATAAGGAGATTAAATGGATTCGGACAAAGACAATCACAAGAGTATAGGTTTAATAGAATGGACTAAAGTCAAGTGACGTATTTAGTCCTTTTGGGGCCAGTGTGTCCAATCTATGGATCCATCTACTCTCCAATTGTGGGAGTCTCATGGCCCTATCACCCCCTCTTGGCATTGGTGGTACGTGGTCAATCAACATAGACCTTATGCTTGACACAGAGTGTTTATGTGCAGCACAATGGCGAGCCACTGGTTGGTCAGATTCGCCAGATTTTAAGGCTTCACGAATGGCAAAACGGTGGTTCGCCATCCTGTCCTGGAAGGGAGTAATCGTTTTACCCACATATACACTGGAACATGGACATACCAGTATATAGATAACACGGTTACTCAGGCAACTCAGCCGATGGGTAAACTTATATCTCCTATTCAGATGTGGATGCTGGAAGGAATTTCCTTTGGGCATGCTGTTGCAGGTGGTACAATTACCACAGGGAAAACATCCCGTTTTGGCTGATTTTAACCACGTCTCCTTGCGGTAATGGCTGTCAGGGTCAGACTTAACCAGATAGTCCCTGAGATTCCTGGCTCTGCTATAAACCAACCTTGGCGCAGGCATGTTGCGAAAGGGAAATGTGGGATCCGTCTCCACCACCGGCCAGTGTCTATGCACTGCTCCTGTCAACCTCTCATTCCCAGGGGCATAAGTAGTAACCAAATTGAGTTGTTCACTTTTAGTCCCACCAGTAGTAGTGTTGCTTTTAATACCTCCAGTGCTTAGCAATTTTTCTTGAGTATTGCTAACTTCGGCCATGGCATAGCCTCTGTTTCTCAATTTCCTACCCATCTCTTCCATCTGGGTTAATCTCAGTGGTAACTCACTGTTGTTTCTCAAAACCCGGGTGAGCTGGGAGGTTAAGACACCTTTTCTTTTGGCGTCCAGGGTGGAAGCTCCTGGCGTCCAATAGTGAGTTTCGGTCCGTAGGTTTGGTGTACAAAGATGTACCAAACCGCCAGAGTCAACCACCTTGAACACATTAAGATCCAAAAAATGTACATTCATAGAATCAAATTCTAGTTTCCTCCATGTGGTTCAAATGCGACACCCATTCATGCAACATTAGTTCACTACCCCTCCAGATCAGAAACACATAATTGATGTAGCGTGTGTAATATCTCACCTGGGGGTGCTCAAATGGTTTCATGAGTTCACGTTCATACCATGCCATAAAAATGTTAATGTAAGTGGGTGCCACATTCCAACCCATGGCAGTCCCAGCCACCTGTAGATAATAACATTCCTCAAATTTAAAATAGTTTTTCTCTAAACAGAATATCAACAATGTACAGAGGAACTCAATTGGTGGTCCAGAGTAATGATCATTTCCAGTCACCATGGCCCTAGCCTCAACCCCACCCGTGTGGGGGATCACCGTATAGAGGCTGTCCACGTCCATGGTGACCAGAATGTCATCCTGCTGTAGGTCAGAGTACTCTTTCAAAATCCTCAACAGGCTTGGCGAGTCCTGTAAATACGCATCAGTGTTCTTAACTACATTCTGAAGATGCGAGTCAATATAGATGGCTATATTTGTAAGTACTGAACCCCGGGCAGACACAATTGGTCTGCCAGGGGGATTCACCAGGGTCTTATGAACCTTCGGAAGAAGGTATAATGCAGGTACAATCGGGAAATCAGTGACCAGGAATGCATGCTCTTTCTCACTCAAATAACCAGCCTCAAGGCTGCATTGAAGAAATGAGTCAATCAGGGATTTATAGGAGTGAGTGGGGTTACATTTTAATCTCACATATGTATTAGAATCAGCCAATTGTCTAAGGGCTTCTTGGCGATAAATCAGCATAATCTAAGATAACAATGGATCCCCCCCTTATCCGCAGGACGGATGATTATAGAGGTATCATTACCCAAATCAACCAGAGCTTTACGCTCCGCAGGGGTAAGATTGGGATACAAATGTGTAGAAGTGGTCTCTGTGAGGTTTATAGAGAGTGATGTGTGTACAACACACACCACGCCCTTAGGGGGCGCTTCCCTGATATCAACTATAGAGTGTCTTTAGTGGTATATTTGATGTGTACAAAGACAAGCGACAGGATGAACTGGTATCCCTAATTAAGGGATATAACAACACAAATGATATATATATATGAAAGATCAAATGTATGGTGTCATGATAATACAACAGTATAAAACATTAATAGTAGTAGACAATATCAGTATCAATAACAACATTGGTTAAAAATAATATATAAAAATTAATAAAAAATATAAAGAATGGAACTTCAACAATTGTTGTGATAGTCTTAGTACCAAAAAGTTGTGGATCCCAAACAGTATGGCAGCACTCTGTCAAAGGATGGCTATCCTGAGGTATGATATCTAGAAAAGAATAAAAAACAGAGGCGCCAACATGGCCTAATATCGCCCAAACAAGATATAAAATCAGCAATGAGAATGTGAATACTCACAAAAAAAAAAGCACCCAATGGTGCTAGTGGAGCAGGCTGGAAGCTAAACAGTGATCCAGCGCACTGAGACCTTGGCACAGGGACAGTCCTAATTCTTCTGGATGTCCAGTATTCAGATTTTTATATATATATATATATATATATATATATATAGATATAGATATAGATATAGATATAGATATAGATATAGATAGATATAGAGATATAGATATAGATATAGATATATATAGATATATATAGATATATAGATATAGATATATATAGATATATAGATATAGATATAGATATAGATATATATAGATATATATAGATATATAAAGACAAACCAAACATGGTCCAATATCGTCAGGACAAAGATAAGATTGGCCCCAACCAAATGCACTTACTAGAGGGTGAGCACCAGCAGGTGCAGATACAGCAAACTGGAACCAAATCGTCGCCCGGTAGACTATAGTACAAACGATCCTCAGCATGCACCAGGAACAGTTGTGAGATATTAAAGATAATATGGACCAAAACAGCAAGTGTATATTAAAATTCTTTATTAATACAGCGACGCGTTTCTCAGCCTACTCAGGGCTAGCCTGATGAAACAGCCCTGAGTAGGCTGAGAAACGCGCCCTGTGTGTGTATGTATGTATGTATGTATGTATGTATAGGGCTTGGCAAACCCAGGAGCCAAGGAGTCTAGATTGGAATGCATAGAAAGAACTGTTTGCAGAAAAATGCAAGTAAAGTCTGTGTTGTGATTATTTTATTAGGTTTATAATGCTGTTTAGAAAATGTTTTTGTTCATTTAACTTAGTTTAATTATATAGTCTGTGTTGTGTGATTATTTTATTAGGTTTATAATGCTGTTTAGCATTTAAAGTCTTCATTTCAAGTATTAGGTGTTACTTATACCAATTTTGAGAGGGGCCTGGAACCTAACTCCCTCACTTCCCATTGACTTACATTATAAACTGGGTTTCAACTTACAACGGTTTCGATTTACAACCATTTCTTCTGGAACCTAGCCCCGGCGTAAACTGAGGGCTACCTGTGTGTGTGTATATATAAATATATATATATATCACACGTGTGTGTATAAACCATAGTGATTGTATGTTTGTCTGAATATTTTAGTTGTTAGTGGGTTTTTTGTGTTTTTTTTTTCCCTTGCAACTTACCATTATCTTGGAACATTTCCAAAGAGAGGACAGGCCTTTTTTTTTCATTAGAACATCAGTAGAGATGTTTAAACATAGTTATTTGTTCTCATTACTTTTTATTTTCTACATTGCCTTTTGGCACTGAGACATAAGAAAAATGCTTCTTCACTTGCTGCAAAGGTTGCGGTCTACGTCATGTCCTGAAATTAGAAACCAATAGGTTTACTTATAGTTGTCTTGTTCCAGGACTTAATGGGTTATAATCGCTGCTTATGAAATAATTGAACTTTACAGTGTGATGCAAACATAAAGTAATCTGTACCTTTCATAAAAAGGTCACCTCACATACATTTTATAATAGCGTGAAGTCATATTTTCCTGATTGTAGAACTGCTATTTCAATGGTAAATTAATCTAATAAATATGGCATCCAAGATCATAATTTTTTAATGAAACAAGCACTGGCAGCATAAGGTAATTTAAATGTATTTAGTGTTTACTAAATGTACTTCTTTTATGAAATTTGCTTAATTTTCTTGTTCTCCTTTGCTGAAGGAACAGCATTGTACTACCTGCAGCTAGCTTAACACATCTAGTCGGCCAATCACAAGAGTCAAATGTGTGCAGGCACTAATCACAACCAGCTCCCACTAGTGTAGGATATGTGTGTATTCTTTCTTTCTAATGACACGGTAAGTCCACGGATCATCATCAATTACTGTTGGGAATATCACTTCTGGCCAGCAGGAGGGGGCAAAGAGCACTACAGCAAAAGCTGTTAAGTATCACTTCCCTACCCACAATCCCCAGTCATTCTCTTTGCCTACAGTGCAAGGAGGAGGTGAAGTTTAGGTGTCTGATAAGAAGTATTTCTTCAATCAAGAATTATTTATTTTAAAGCAGAGTAGTTTTACTCTGATCTTTTCTGGGGTCTAGCCGTAGTCCACGCCAGTCTCTTCAGTAAAGTGTCTTAAAATGACATGCTCTTTCTGAATCATGCAACTTTAGTTTTGACCTTCCTATCCTTTTAAAATACTAAATACATTTTATAAGCATAGTACTGAGGTTATTCCCTGCATGATGCGATTTTTTTTTCTTCTTTCAATTAATTAATTTATTTTTAAATATCCCCGCAGCTGCGGATCTTCACGAGGTAGCAACCCCCCCCGGTTTTTTTTTCCCATATGGCACAGCCCTAGTATATGTGTGTGTGTCCATTATTCTTAATCCCTATATCAAAAGGCGTAGAACAAGTTATATAACTAATGCTTATATAAATAATTTATATAACTAATGTAAACTAATTTGCAATGAGCACTCACAATTCAGAAATACAAAGCACATTTCCTGACCATAAATTACAACGTGCATGTACTTTGGGAGTGTAATCTGCCAAGAATCTTATTTTGGTTTGGCCATCCCTTTTCCCATAAAGGAATAAGGTTTTACAAGTTAAAAGGCACTCACATCTTTAAACACAAAGGTGATAATTTACAAAAGAAAGAGGTACAGGTGGCCCTCGTTTTACAACGGTTCAATTTACACCGTTTCAGAATAGCAACCTTTTTTTCCAGTCATGTGACTGCTATTGAAAAGCATTGAGAAGCAGTGCATTTATTAAAATAGCCAGTAGGTGGCGCTGTCCACTTGTGTTGCCGCAAAGCCAAGCAAGCTGAAATTAATCAGTTTAACCAGACCTGAGCTATCGAACAGATTTCAAAGGAACAAATATAAATCAGTCCAGATTGGAATGCATAGCAAGAACTGTTTGCAGAAAAATGCAAGTGAAGTCTGTGTTGTGTGATTATTTTATTAGGTTTATAATGCTGTTTAGCAAATGTTTTTGTTCATTTAACTTAGTTTAATTATATATTCTGTGTTGTGTGATTATTTTATTAGGTTTATAATGCTGTTGTGCATTTAAAGTCTTAATTTCAAAGCTTTAAAAATAATGTATTAGGTGTTACTTATGACAATTTTGAGAGGGGCCTGGAACCTCTCTCTCTCACTTCCCATTGACTTACATTATAAACTGGGTTTCAATTTACATCGGTTTCGATTTACAACCATTCCTTCTGGAACCTAACCCCGGCGTAAACTGAGGGCTACCTGTATTTTATATTTGATACAATTTGTGTTGAAAAAAATTAAAATATTTATAGTCACAGTGAAGTTTTAAATAGCTAGATTATTTCTGTCTCAGAGGACAATAAATAATCATGGCTTGACAAACTCGGGGATCTTATTCAGCTAATACTACACTTTCAGCACATTTTTGATTAATTATATGTTTCTGTAAACATAACCCTTTCTTGTTTCCAAAAATATGTCCCTGACTGATCTAAATTTGTCAGACTCATAACTAATTTTTCTTCTTTTTTAGTAGTATGAAAGGCAGTGCAATGGGTTTGATTTGTTTAAATTTGCATTGTGGGGATTAAGTCATTTGTTAAAGCATTTAGTAACAAAAAAGTAAAATGTGCTAGTCAGCTTTTTTTCCCCCCAGCGTTCTTTGAGCATTTTAACAATTCAAGCAGATTTTTATCTGAAGCCCGCTGAACAACATAGAAGTGTGACCCTAATTAATGCTCGGCTAGTTTTGATGTCATGGATAATTTTGTTGCTGCGCTGCCAATGTACACAACAATATATTCACTTTGTTTAATTTTTCTATCTATCTAAAAACGTATATATAAAATAGTAAATATTTAATGTTTTTTATTTTTGTAATACAGACATATGCTTTTATTCACTCCAATGTCCTAATTATACAAAAAATAATTGTATTCCAAAATTGCATGAAAGCTATGCAGATTTTCTCCTTAATTTAGAGAAAAATAAATAAATTTACATGTTATTTTTGAAAGGTATTCTTTTTAAAACTGAGACAGTGTTGCATAATTATGTTAATTTAAAGGGATACTAAACCCACATTTCTCCAACATAGGTGTGTCCGGTCCACGGCGTCATCCTTACTTGTGGGATATTCTCTTCCCCAACAGGAAATGGCAAAGAGCCCAGCAAAGCTGGTCACATGATCCCTCCTAGGCTCCGCCTACCCCAGTCATTCTCTTTGCCGTTGTACAGGCAACATCTCCACGGAGATGGCTTAGAGTTTTTTAGTGTTTAACTGTAGTTTTTCTTTATTCAATCAAGAGTTTGTTATTTTCAAATAGTGCTGGTACGTACTATTTACTCAGAAACAGAAAAGAGATGAAGAATTCTGTTTGTATGAGGAAAATGATTTTAGCAACCGTAACTAAAATCCATGGCTGTTCCACACAGGACTGTTGAGAGCAATTAACTTCAGTTGGGGGAACAGTTTGCAGTCCTTTGCTGCTTGAGGTATGACACATTCTAACAAGACGATGTAATGCTGGAAGCTGTCATTTTCCCTATGGGATCCGGTAAGCCATGTTTATTACGATAGTAAATAAGGGCTTCACAAGGGCTTATTTAAACTGTAGACTTGTTTTGGGCTAAATCGATTGATATTAACACTTATTTAGCCTTGAGGAATCATTTATTCTGGGTATTTTGATATAATAATATCGGCAGGCACTGTTTTAGACACCTTATTCTTTAGGGGCTTTCCCAAAGCATAGGCAGAGTCTCATTTTCGCGCCGGTGTTGCGCACTTGTTTTTGAGAGGCATGGCATGCAGTCGCATGTGAGAGGAGCTCTGATACTTATAAAAGACTTCTGAAGGCGTCATTTGGTATCGTATTCCCCTTTGGGTTTGGTTGGGTCTCAGCAAAGCAGATACCAGGGACTGTAAAGGGGTTTAAAGCTTAAAACGGCTCCGGTTCCGTTATTTTAAGGGTTAAAGCTTCCAAAATTGGTGTGCAATATTTTCAAGGCTTTAAGACGCTGTGGTGAAAATTTGGTGAATTTTGAACAATTCCTTCATGTTTTTTCGCAATTGCAGTAATAAAGTGTGTTCAGTTTAAAATTTAAAGTGACAGTAACGGTTTTATTTTAAAACGTTTTTTGTACTTTCTTATCAAGTTTATGCCTGTTTAACATGTCTGAACTACCAGATAGACTGTGTTCTGAATGTGGGGAAGCCAGAATTCCTATTCATTTAAATAAATGTGATTTATGTGATAATGACAATGATGCCCAAGATGATTCCTCAAGTGAGGGGAGTAAGCATGGTACTGCATCATTCCCTCCTTCGTCTACACGAGTCTTGCCCACTCAGGAGGCCCCTAGTACATCTAGCGCGCCAATACTCCTTACTATGCAACAATTAACGGCTGTAATGGATAATTCTGTCAAAAACATTTTAGCCAAAATGAACCCTTGTCAGCGTAAGCGTGACTGCTCTGTTTTAGTTACTGAAGAGCATGACGACGCTGATATTAATATCTCTGAAGGGCCCCTAACCCAATCTGAGGGGGCCAGGGAGGTTTTGTCTGAGGGAGAAATTACTGATTTAGGGAACATTTCTCAGCAGGCTGAATCTGATGTGATTACATTTAAATTTAAATTGGAACATCTCCGCATTTTGCTTAAGGAGGTATTATCCACTCTGGATGATTGTGAAAATTTAGTCATACCAGAGAAACTATGTAAAATGGACAAGTTCCTAGAGGTGCCGGGGCTCCCAGAAGCTTTTCCTATACCCAAGCGGGTGGCGGACATTGTTAATAAAGAATGGGAAAGGCCCGGTATTCCTTTCGTCCCTCCCCCCATATTTAAAAAATTGTTTCCTATGGTCGACCCCAGAAAGGACTTATGGCAGTCAGTCCCCAAGGTCGAGGGAGCGGTTTCTACTTTAAACAAACGCACCACTATTCCCATAGAGGATAGTTGTGCTTTCAAAGATCCTATGGATAAAAAATTAGAAGGTTTGCTTAAAAAGATGTTTGTTCAGCAGGGTTACCTTCTACAACCCATTTCATGCATTGTCCCTGTCACTACAGCCGCATATTTCTGGTTTGATGAACTGATTAAGGTGCTCGATAGTGACTCTCCTCCTTATGAGGAGATTTTGGACAGAATCAATGCTCTCAAATTGGCTAATTCTTTCACTCTAGACGCCTCTTTGCAATTGGCTAAGTTAGCGGCTAAGAATTCTGGGTTTGCTATTGTGGCGCGCAGAGCGCTTTGGTTGAAATCTTGGTCGGCTGATGCGTCTTCCAAGAACAAGCTACTAAACATTCCTTTCAAGGGGAAAACGCTGTTTGGCCCTGACTTGAAAGAGATTATCTCTGATATCACTGGGGGTAAGGGCCACGCCCTTCCTCAGGATCGGCCTTTCAAGGCAAAAAATAGACCTAATTTTCGTCCCTTTCGTAAAAACGGACCAGCCCAAAGTGCTACGTCCTCTAAGCAAGAGGGTAATACTTCTCAAGCCAAGCCAGCTTGGAGACCAATGCAAGGCTGGAACAAGGGAAAGCAGGCCAAGAAACCTGCCACTGCTACCAAGACAGCATGAAATGTTGGCCCCCGATCCGGGACCGGATCTGGTGGGGGGCAGACTCTCTCTCTTCGCTCAGGCTTGGGCAAGAGATGTTCTGGATCCTTGGGCGCTAGAAATAGTCTCCCAAGGTTATCTTCTGGAATTCAAGGGACTTCCCCCAAGGGGGAGGTTCCACAGGTCTCAGTTGTCTTCAGACCACATAAAAAGACAGGCGTTCTTACATTGTGTAGAAGACCTGTTAAAAATGGGAGTGATTCATCCTGTTCCATTAAGAGAACAAGGGATGGGGTTCTACTCCAATCTGTTCATAGTTCCCAAAAAAGAGGGAACGTTCAGACCAATCTTAGATCTCAAGATCTTAAACAAGTTTCTCAAGGTTCCATCGTTCAAGATGGAAACCATTCGAACTATTCTTCCTTCCATCCAGGAAGGTCAATTCATGACCACGGTGGATTTAAAGGATGCGTATCTACATATTCCTATCCACAAGGAACATCATCGGTTCCTAAGGTTCGCATTCCTGGACAAACATTACCAGTTCGTGGCGCTTCCTTTCGGATTAGCCACTGCTCCAAGGATTTTCACAAAGGTACTAGGGTCCCTTCTAGCTGTGCTACGACCAAGGGGCATTGCGGTAGTACCTTACTTGGACGACATTCTGATTCAAGCGTCGTCCCTTCCTCAAGCAAAGGCTCACACGGACATCGTCCTGGCCTTTCTCAGATCTCACGGTTGGAAAGTGAACGTGGAAAAGAGTTCTCTATCCCCGTCAACAAGGGTTCCCTTCTTGGGAACAATTATAGACTCCTTACAAATGAGGATTTTTCTGACAGAGGTCAGAAAAACAAAACTTCTAGACTCTTGTCGGATACTTCATTCCGTTCCTCTTCCTTCCATAGCTCAGTGCATGGAAGTGATCGGGTTGATGGTAGCGGCAATGGACATAGTTCCTTTTGCGCGCATTCATCTAAGACCATTACAACTGTGCATGCTCAGTCAGTGGAATGGGGACTATACAGACTTGTCTCCGAAGATACAAGTAAATCAGAGGACCAGAGACTCACTCCGTTGGTGGCTGTCCCTGGACAACCTGTCACAAGGGATGACATTCCGCAGACCAGAGTGGGTCATTGTCACGACCGACGCCAGTCTGATGGGCTGGGGCGCGGTCTGGGGATCCCTGAAAGCTCAGGGTCTTTGGTCTCGGGAAGAATCTCTTCTACCGATAAATATTCTGGAACTGAGAGCGATATTCAATGCTCTCAAGGCTTGGCCTCAGCTAGCGAGGACCAAGTTCATACGGTTTCAATCAGACAACATGACAACTGTTGCGTACATCAACCATCAGGGGGGAACAAGGAGTTCCCTAGCGATGAAAGAAGTGACCAAAATTATTCTATGGGCGGAGTCTCACTCCTGCCACCTGTCTGCTATCCACATCCCAGGAGTGGAAAATTGGGAAGCGGATTTTCTGAGTCGTCAGACATTGCATCCGGGGGAGTGGGAACTCCATCCGGAAATCTTTGCCCAAGTCACTCACCTGTGGGGCATTCCAGACATGGATCTGATGGCCTCTCGTCAGAACTTCAAAGTTCCTTGCTACGGGGCCAGATCCAGGGATCCCAAGGCGGCTCTAGTGGATGCACTAGTAGCACCTTGGACCTTCAAACTAGCTTATGTGTTCCCGCCATTTCCTCTCATCCCCAGGCTGGTAGCCAGGATCAATCAGGAGAGGGCGTCGGTGATCTTGATAGCTCCTGCGTGGCCACGCAGGACTTGGTATGCAGATCTGGTGAATATGTCATCGGCTCCACCTTGGAAGCTACCTTTGAGACGAGACCTTCTTGTTCAGGGTCCGTTCGAACATCCGAATCTGGTTTCACTCCAGCTGACTGCTTGGAGATTGAACGCTTGATTTTATCGAAGCGAGGATTCTCAGATTCTGTTATCGATACTCTTGTTCAGGCCAGAAAGCCTGTAACTAGAAAGATTTACCACAAAATTTGGAAAAAATATATCTGTTGGTGTGAATCTAAAGGATTCCCTTGGGACAAGGTTAAGATTCCTAGGATTCTATCCTTCCTTCAAGAAGGATTGGAAAAAGGATTATCTGCAAGTTCCCTGAAGGGACAGATTTCTGCCTTGTCGGTGTTACTTCACAAAAAGCTGGCAGCTGTGCCAGATGTTCAAGCCTTTGTTCAGGCTCTGGTTAGAATCAAGCCTGTTTACAAACCTTTGACTCCTCCTTGGAGTCTCAATTTAGTTCTTTCAGTTCTTCAGGGGGTTCCGTTTGAACCCTTACATTCCGTTGATATTAAGTTATTATCTTGGAAAGTTTTGTTTTTAGTTGCAATTTCTTCTGCTAGAAGAGTTTCAGAATTATCTGCTCTGCAGTGTTCTCCTCCTTATCTGGTGTTCCATGCAGATAAGGTGGTTTTACGTACTAAACCTGGTTTTCTTCCAAAGGTTGTTTCTAACAAAAACATTAACCAGGAGATTATCGTACCTTCTCTGTGTCCGAAACCAGTTTCAAAGAAGGAACGTTTGTTGCACAATTTGGATGTTGTTCGCGCTCTAAAATTCTATTTAGATGCTACAAAGGATTTTAGACAAACATCTTCCTTGTTTGTTGTTTATTCAGGTAAAAGGAGAGGTCAAAAAGCAACTTCTACCTCTCTCTCTTTTTGGATTAAAAGCATCATCAGATTGGCTTACGAGACTGCCGGACGGCAGCCTCCCGAAAGAATCACAGCTCATTCCACTAGGGCTGTGGCTTCCACATGGGCCTTCAAGAACGAGGCTTCTGTTGATCAGATATGTAGGGCAGCGACTTGGTCTTCACTGCACACTTTTACCAAATTTTACAAGTTTGATACTTTTGCTTCTTCTGAGGCTATTTTTGGGAGAAAGGTTTTGCAAGCCGTGGTGCCTTCCATTTAGGTGACCTGATTTGCTCCCTCCCTTCATCCGTGTCCTAAAGCTTTGGTATTGGTTCCCACAAGTAAGGATGACGCCGTGGACCGGACACACCTATGTTGGAGAAAACAGAATTTATGTTTACCTGATAAATTTCTTTCTCCAACGGTGTGTCCGGTCCACGGCCCGCCCTGGTTTTTTTAATCAGGTCTGATATTTTATTTTCTTTAACTACAGTCACCACGGTACCATATGGTTTCTCCTATGCAAATATTCCTCCTTAACGTCGGTCGAATGACTGGGGTAGGCGGAGCCTAGGAGGGATCATGTGACCAGCTTTGCTGGGCTCTTTGCCATTTCCTGTTGGGGAAGAGAATATCCCACAAGTAAGGATGACGCCGTGGACCGGACACACCGTTGGAGAAAGAAATTTATCAGGTAAACATAAATTCTGTTTTTTTTCTTTTATGATTCAGATAGTGTGCAATTTTAAGCAACTTTCTAATTTACTCCTATTTTTTTTTTTTTTTGTATTCTTGGTATCTTTGTTTGAAAAATCAGGAATGAAAGCTTGGGAGTCGGACGATTATTTTTTTTTTTTGTTCAGAATCCTGGATAGCGCTTGCTAATTGGGTACTACATTTAGTATCCCTTTAAGTTAGAACTAATACACGTGTCAGCTGTGTAACTCCTAATGCTGGTTGATTTATATATTTCCTACTAATGTTTGGTAGGTACTTCATGATAATTTGCATATTTAAATGATACCCATTCATATCGATGATAGAAAATACTGAATACTTTTTTTCTGTGTGTGTAGCGTTTTGATAACCTGCTCCGTATGAGTGCTTTGAATCACAGGAGAGCAACCGGTCAATCACTTTGGTATATAATCTAAAGTGGTCATGTGCTGTAGTGGAAATAGAAAAAAGACAGTACGTCTCTGATTCAAATGAAATTTAATCACAATAAAATTGTGCCTAAGTATTGCAGGTACAAGATAAAAGCAAATGTATGCACAGGCCATTTCACTCTACCGGTCCCTCTTATCGGACACGTCCCTCCGTATTCCTCCTTCTTTCGGCGTTGATATTTCTAGCTTGGAAACACCCGTGGTGTGTAACAACAAATGGGAGTTTAGGAAAAGCCACAAAGCTTCTCTGGAAACCGGGAGAGGAACAAACGCTTTTTGCCTGGTAACGTCCAGGCTTTCTCAAGAGGATAGTGTTAGTGAATGTCCACCTGAATATCCTAAATTTAAAACAATACCTGGATTCTTATTAAATCAATCTAAGAATGCTAGAATAGCTCTTGTAATTAAAATAAAAGGGCCCCTCCTAATTAAAAAGGAGACATTCCTAATTATCGTAAACTAAGACGAAAGATAAATAATAAAAAAGACCTCTATAACGATTACAACTATTGGCATTATGTACATTATGGGGTCCATTTATCACGCTACTGCAGACAGGGGCATACATATGCCGGAATTCAGCAATACTAAAGAACGCTATTTTGTGCTCTAATTCAATGCCACCCCCTGCCGGCACACAGCCAATCACGTGCGGGCAGGAGCTGTCAATTTCCCTGGTAGGACGAGACTGGAGAGAATGAAATTATCCACCTAAAAGGTGACAGAGGTTTGGGAAGCAGCGGTCTGATGACCCCTGCTTCATAAATACGGACTGTAGGTTCAGTCGTAGGGGGGGGGTGAAGGCTAGCGAAGCCTTTGATAAAACAAACCCTATATGTTCCTATATCACTTATAGATGTATTAAACAATATACAAATAAACATACTAGAATGCATTTCCAAGGACATGCCCGATAAGAGGGACCGGTAGAGTGAAATTGTATATGCATAACTTTGCTTTTATCTTGAACGTGCAATACTTAGGCACTATTTTATTGATTGTGATTAAATTTCATTTGAATCTGAGACACGCTGTCTTTTCTTCTATAAGGTACGACGAGTCCACGGATTTATCCTTGTGGGATATTATCCTCCTGCTAACAGGAAGTGGCAAAGAGCACCACAGCAGAGCTGTCTATATAGCTCCTCCCTTAGCTCCACCCCCCAGTCATTCTCTTTGCCTACTCTAAGTACTAGGAAGGGTAAAGTGAAAGAGGTGATAAAATATTAGTTTTTAATTTCTTCAAGCAAGAGTTTTTTGTTTTAAATGGTACCGGTGTGTACTGTTTACTCTCAGGCAGCAGATGGATGAAGACTTCTGCCTGGAGGATGATGATCTTAGCATTTGTAACTAAGATCCAGTGCTGTTCCCACAGAGGCTGAGGGGTACAAGAAACTTCAGTGTGAGGAATGTTTTCATGCTATATAGCAGTGAGGTATGTTCAGTCATTTTTTCTGGAGAGACTGTATTTCAGAAAGGCTGACAGTATCCCCATGAGGGTAAGGGTAAGCAGTAATCCTAAGAGCTATAGAAAGGCATTACTAAGCTTGCATAAGGGGCTAATTAAAAAATGGTTGACACTGAGTTTTGAATGTTTGTGGGCAAACGTTTTTTGAACTGGGAGTGCTGTTAACGTTTTGTGGGCAATAACGTTTTTTGGGCAACTTTATTGAGGGTACACTTGGCTTATCTTTTGGGTCTCAAAACCCACATGGCTAGTTTTAAACCGCTCTGGTGCGGTTCTTTGAGGCTGTAGAGACATCGAGTGAGATGGGCGGGGCCTATTTTCGCACCTCAGATGCGCAGTTGTTTTCACTCTGCAAGCTCCAACTCCTGAGGGCCCTTGTGGATGTTTTGGTCCAAATCGAAGCTTTAACCCCATATTTACAATCCCTGAGGGCAGGTAGGTGCTGGGGGTGTTTTTTCCGGATTTAGGCCTTATTTCAATCCGGTTTGCACAATAAAGGGTTAAATGTTAAATTTTCTTGTGGAGCAAACTTAACTACACATATTGGGTCTGCTATCAAAAATTTGAAAAATTTGGTGCATTTTAAAGCAGTTTTGCATAACATGTATGCTTTTTTTCTCTTAAAGGCGCAGTACCGTTTTTTAAAATGATTGTGTTTTTTCACTAAATAAAGTGTTTTCATGCTTGTTTGTAGTCATTACTAGCCTGTTCAACATGTCTGACATTGAGGAAAGTCATTGTTCAATATGTTTAGAAGCCATTGTGGAACCCCCACTTAGAATGTGTCCCTCATGCACTGAAAGGTCAATAAATTGCAAAGAACATATTTTAGCTACTAAAAGTATGTTGCAGGATGATTCTCAGTCAGAAGGGAATCAGGTTATGCCATCTAATTCTCCCCAAGTGTCACAACCATTAACGCCCGCACAAGCGACGCCAAGTACTTCTAGTGCGTCTAATTCTTTCACCCTGCAAGATATGGCCGCAGTTATGAATACTACCCTCACAGAGGTTTTATCTAAGCAGCCTGGGTTGAAGGGGAAGCGCAGTAGGTCTGGTGTGAGAACAAATGCTGAGCCCTCTGACGCTTTATTAGCCATATCCGATGTACCCTCACAATGTTCTGAGTTGGGTGAGGGATTTGCTGTCTGAGGTAGAGATTTCTGATTCAGGAAAGATGTTCCCTCAGACAGACTCAGATATGATGGATTTTAAATTTAAACTAGAACACCTCCGCTTGTTGCTCAGGGAGGTTTTAGCGACTCTGGATGATTGTGACCCTATTGTAGTTCCAGAGAAATTGTGTAAAATGGACAGATTTCTAGAGGTTCCTGCCTACACTGATGTTTTTCCGGTCCTTAAGAGGATTTTGGACATTGTTACTAAGGAGTGCGATAGACCAGGTATTCCGTTCGCTCCCCCTCCTACTTTTAAGAAAATGTTTCCCATATCAGACACCATGCGGGACTCGTGGCAGACGGTCCCTTAGGTGGAGGGAGCTATTTCTACCCTGGCTAAGTGTACAACTATACCTATTGAGGACAGTTGTGCTTTCAAAGATCCTATGGATAAAACATTAGAGGGTCTCCTAAAGAAAATATTTGTTCATCAGGGTTTTCTTCTCCAACCTATAGTGTGCATTGTTCCTGTAACTACTGCAGCTGCTTTTTGGTTCGAGACTCTGGAGGAGGCTCTTCAGGTTGAGACCCCATTAGATGATATTCTGGATAGAATTAGGTCTCTCAAGCTAGCTAATTCTTTCATTACAGATGCTGCTTTTTCAACTGGCTAAATTAGCGGCAAAGAATTCAGGTTTTGCCATTTTAGCGCGTAGAGCATTATGGCTTAAGCCCTGGTCTACTGATGTGTCATCAAAATCTAAGCTTTTAGCCATCCCTTTCAAGGGTAAGACCCTATTCGGGCCTGAACTGAAAGATATCATTTCAGACATCACTGGAGGGAAAGGCCATGCCCTTCCTCAGGATAAGACAAATATGAGGACCAAACAAAATAATTTTTGTTCCTTTCGAAACTTCAAAGGTGGTTCCTCTACCTCTTCCCCTGCTGCAAAGCAAGAGGGGAATTTTGCTCAATCCAAGTCAGTCTGGAGACCTAACAAGACTTGGAACAAAGGTAAACAGGCCAAGAAGCCCGCTGCTGCCACCAAGACAGCATGAAGGGGTAGCCCTCGATCCGGGACCGGATCTAGTAGGGGGCAGACTTTCTCTCTTTGCTCAGGCTTGGGCAAGAGACGTTCAGGACTCCTGGGCTTTAGAAATCGTAACCCAGGGGTACCTTCTAGATTTCAAAGATTCTCCTCCAAGGGGGAGATTCCATCTTTCTCAATTGTCTGTAAACTAGACAAAAAGAGAGGCGTTCTTATGCTGTGTAGAAGACCTATATTCCATGGGAGTGATCTGCCAGTTCCAAAAACAGAACTGGGGCAGGGGTTCTACTCCAATCTGTGTGTGGTTCCCAAAAAAGAGGGAACCTTCAGACCAATTTTGGATCTCAAGATCCTAAACAAATTCCTCAGAGTCCCATCTTTCAAGATGGAGACCATTCGGACTATTTTACCAATGATCCAGGAGGGTCAATATATGACCACCGTGGACTTAAAGGATGCGTATCTACACATCCCTATCAACAAAGATCATCACCAGTTCCTCAGGTTCGCCTTTCTGGACAAGCATTACCAGTTTGTGTCTCTTCCCTTCGGGTTGGCCACAGCTCCCAGAATTTTCACAAAGGTGCTAGGGTCCCTTCTGGCTGTTCTAAGGCCGCGGGGCATAGCAGTGGCGCCTTATCTGGACGATATCTTAATTCAGGCGTCGACTTGCCAACTAGCCAAATCTCACACGGACATAGCGTTGGCTTTTCTAAGATCTCACGGGTGGAAGGTGAACATACAAAAGAGTTCACTTATCCCTCTCACAAGAGTTCATTTCCTGGGAACTCTGATAGATTCGGTGGACTTGAAAAATTTTCTGACGGAGGTCAGGAAATCAAAGATTTTAACCACCTGCCGAGCTCTTCATTCCATTCCTCAGCCATCAGTGGCTCAGTGTATGGAGGTAATCGGTCTAATGGTAGCTGCAATGGACATAGTTCCGTTTGCTCGCTTGCATCTCAGACCACTGCAACTATGCATGCTCAATCAGTGGAATGGGGATTATGCAGATTTATCTCCTCAGATAAATCTGGATCAAGAGACCAGATACTTGTTTCTTTGGTGGTTGTCACAGGATCATCTGTCCCAGGGAATGTGTTTCCGCAGGCCAGCATGGGTCATAGTGATGACGGACGCCAGCCTATTGGGCTGGGGTGCAGTCTGGAATTCCCTGAAAGCACAGGGTTTGTGGACTCAGGAGGAGGCTCTCCTCCCGATAAATATTCTAGAACTGAGAGCGATATTCAACGCGCTTCAGGCGTGGCCTCAGCTGGCTTTGGCCAGATTCATAAGATTCCAGTCGGACAATATCACGACTGTAGCATATATCAATCATCAGGGGGGAACAAAGAGTTCTCTAGCGTTGATGGAGGTTACCAAAATAATTTGATGGGCAGAGACTCACTCTTGCCATCTGTCGGCAATCTATATCCCAGGAGTGGAGAACTGGGAAGCGGATTTTCTAAGTCGTCAGACTTTTCATCCGGGGGAGTGGGAACGCCATCCGGAGGTGTTCACCCAATTGATTCAGCAATGGGGCACACCAGAATTGGATCTGATGGCGTCTCGTCAGAACGCCAACACTTCCTTTTTACAGTTCCAGGTCAAGGGATCCTCAGGCAGTACTGATAGATGCTCTAGCAGTACCCTGGTTGTTCAACCTGGCTTATGTGTTTCCACCATTTCCTCTCCTTCCTCGTTTGATTGCCAGAATCAAACAGGAGAGAGCCTCTGTGATTTTGATAGCACCTGCGTGGCCACGCAGGACTTGGTATGCAGACATGGTGGACATGTCATCTCTTCCGCCATGGACTCTGCCATTGAGACAGGACCTTCTGGTTCAAGGTCCGTTCCAGCATCCAAATCTAGTTTCTCTGCGGCTGACTGCTTGGAGATTGAACGCCTGATTTTATCCAAGCGGGGTTTCTCTGAGTCGGTCATAGATACCTTGATTCAGGCTCGAAAGCCTGCCACTAGGAAAAAGAAAAATTTATCATAAGATATGGCGTAAATATCTTTATTGGTGCGAATCCAAAGGCTACTCATGAAGTAAGATCAGGATTCCTAGGATTTTGTCCTTTCTCCAAGAAGGATTGGAGAAGGGGCTATCAGCGAGTTCCTTAAAGGGACAGATATCTGCTTTATCAATTCTACTGCACAAACGTCTGGCAGATGTTCCAGACGTTCAGTCGTTCTGTCAGGCTTTAGTTAGAATCAAGCCTGTGTTTAAACCTGTTGCTCCGCCATGGAGTTGAATTTAGTTCTTAAAGTTCTTCAAGGGGTTCTGTTTGAACCTATACATTCCATAGATATTAAGCTTCTATCTTGGAAAGTTCTGTTTTTAGTTGCTATCTCTATTGGATATTCACTATTTCTGCTTCTCAG
Organism: Bombina bombina; assembly: GCF_027579735.1. NCBI lineage: Eukaryota > Metazoa > Chordata > Amphibia > Anura > Bombinatoridae > Bombina > Bombina bombina. Next base: position 140,385,282 of record NC_069507.1, on the reverse strand, counting down.
AAGCTTGAATAAGTTGTGCTTAGGCATGCATGCCGTCTCCATTTACCTGGGTAAAGCCCAGTTTTGGGTTTCCTGTCTAGTGGTGCAAGTCTCCAGAGTCCTACATAGTAAAGGCTTGGAATGGGTGTTTGTGGGGGAAGCAGATATGAGGTCTTTGTTGGTCTTATGTATATATTTATTTGCATATTATGGCATCACAGTATTAACACTTTGCATTAGTACCACAAAATAATAAAAGTATACATAAAGATGACATCTTGTGCAGTTTATGGTATAGATTGAGTATTTTAGGCTGGGGAGTGTGGGTGGAGCTATGGAAATCATTGGCAGTTTTGATCAATACTTTTGTAACCTGCTTTTTTGATTAATCTGCTGCAAAGTATCTTGGGTTTGTTGCCCCCAAATGTTGGCAGTTGTGCTTAGGCTCCTGGTTAAGTACGTTTATATTATAGTGTGGACCATTATATCATTATGGGCTTTTCTAATCCACACAATAAATTATAGTTACTATTTAGGTAAAATCATATGCATTTCCCGTTTCACAGAAATGCTCCTCTCTAATTCTGCTACATGTAAAAGTAGTTTTGAATATTCTTTGTACATCTCATAATACAAAAATCACCTCTTTCTACTGTATGTCTAAGCAAATACATATTGCTGGAATATTCATCAAAGTTGCCTGACTTTTTTTGTGTAATTGTAGCAGGATTTTCACAGACTGAAATGCAAGTAAACTAATGCACACTGTGTAAACTTAGTTACGTCAAGATCTGTTAATTGGGCTCCAGATAGTAAGCAGCGTAAGCGAACCTGCTTCCTGCAATATAAGAGGCAGCAGTCTAATGAGGTGAAGAAAAATCACTAAAAGCTTGCTCACTCAGGGTAATTGACAGTAATTTCTCTCACATGATTGGTTGTGCGAGAAGGGGCAGGCTTTACACACTCACTTGTGTGTAATGATACATACAGGTTAGCGGATCTTGTTAATCCGCTGCCTGTATGCAGCAAAAGTGAGCGGACAACTTCTCAAGTAGTACATAGAGCCCATTGTATTTATCTCTCTTCCAGTTTTTCTTCTGTTCCTCTTATGTATGAATATCTATGTCTGCACAGAGGCAGACAATTCTATTTTTATAATAAAATTTTTAGAGATGTTGCTAAGATATCCTTGTGTTTTTTTTAGGCTTGACAAATGTGAACTAAACATTTTTAGATTATAAAAAAAAATACAGCTGTATCATATGTAATCTTGCTTCGAATGCTAACTGAATGATGGTCAGTGCGTATTAGAAGAAAGTTTGTCATTTCAGCCAAGGAGTATTACACAACTGATACTGCTATATTAATTTTAGTGAGAAGTTTTACACATCTTTTTTTATTTTTTTTATTTAATATATTAATTTATTTCATAAGGTGGTGAGAGTCCATGAGCCATTACTCCTGGAATTTAACACCTGATACCCAACACTTCACAAGCTATTAATCCCTCTCACCTAACTGATACCCCAGTCTTATCTTTGCCATCACAGGACAGGAAAAAGATGAAGTGAGGTGTTCCAGTTTTCTTTGAGATCTATGTGAGACCCATTCTTCCCTTTAGGAACCTGGGATGTACATAGAGGGGAGTAATAGAGTACTCAGGCAGAGAATGTAATTCTGCTGCGGGAGTTTATCACTAGCCTACCACTGATGTTGCATGAACTGGTCAATTAGCCTTAGCTACACTCAGTTCTGGTAATGGGCCTTCTGTTTTTGTTTGAGTGCATTTAGGAGCTGCTCTTAGAACCGATATAGTTAAACCTTCCGACTGTGCTTTTTTCCCAGTTTTTCCTCCTGTTATTTATTTTACTGTGGTGGCCATTCTAATTTCTGCTACAACTTCAATTTATCATTAAGTCAGGAGCGGTAAAACTCTGTAGGGTGGGCACATATTGCAAGGCTGGTTATTCTTTGTCTTAGCTGTTGATAAAAACTATGTACAGAAGGGGGGCTCTGTAGAAGTTACACATTTTACCATAACTTTGCTTGGGCCTATTTATATGCAGTGTTTTACTACACTATTTCTACATCAGACATGTTGCAATATTTATCTGCCTTTGATATCAATACTCCACCTGTCTGTGTCCTTTCTGTGTACTTTATGAAACCTGCTTAATCTGTCTCAATATATATTAGATTCTTTAGACAGTAGATTCGCTTACCATTTTATTTGTGTATTGCAATTCTTTATGGTTCTTTTTTATGCATTCTAATCTAACTAATGCCATTTTTTTCTCGAAAGGATTCTGTACTACGTTATTGTCCAGTGTACAAGGGAGTTTTACAGATTTGGCTCCAGGATTCAAGACTTCCTGCACTATACAATTGCTTCAGTTAGGACGGCTAAGCTTCCTGCAAGTCAGCTGATTATGAAATAGATCAGTCCAGTTAAGGAAGTCTTTAAACATTAGACTCTGGGCTTCATGTACAAAGCGGCATAAGCTGCTTCAGTGGCCTTACAGAGCAGGTTGCCACATGTGAGCCTGCTTCCTGCAATGTAAGAACAAGTGTTCATCTTCTTTACTCTTCTTTTGGGCTACTTTGTGACCGTAAAGTCCTACAGTCTTAAAGGGACAGTCTACTCCTGAATTTTCATTATTTAAAAAGATAATGGCTTTATTACACATTACCCAGTTTTGTATAACCAACACTGTTATATTAATACTCTTTGTACCTCTGTGATTACCTTGTATCTTAGCTTCTGCAGACTGTCCCTTATCTCAGTTATGTTGACAGACATGCATTTTAGCCAATCAGTGCCGACTCATAAATAACTCCACAGGAGTGAGCACAATGTTATCTGTTCGACACACAATAACTTGCACTGTCTAACTGTGGAAAAACTGTCAAAATGCACTGAGATAAGAGGCAGCCTTCAAGGGCTTAGAAATTAGCATGTGAGCCTACCTAGGTTTAGCTTTCAACAAAGAATACCAACAGAAGAAAGCAAATTTGATAAAAATAAATTGAAAAGTTGTTTAAAATTGCATGCCCTATCTGAATCATGAAAGTTTTAAGTTTGACTAGACTGTCCCTTTAATGGCTGATAAATTGGTGCCTGCCTTAATTTTTGTTCCACCTTTTTACTTGTGTACTCCACAGATTGAATATTAGATCCCAGGAAAATGGCTAGTGGACTCTCACCATCCTAAAAAGAAAACAAAATTTATACTGACCTGATAAATTAATTTCTTTCTGGGTGGTGAGGGTTCACGAGACCTGCCCTCTTATATTTTTCTAATGTGTAGCAGTTTTAGTATGCACCTCATTTACCCTGCTTTGTCTTTTCCTACTTCTCTATTTTTCTGCTATACCTTATACTGGTTTATCAGAGAGGTGAGAGGGATTAAAATCTTATGAAGTGTTGGGTATCTTTGCTTCCTCCTAGTGGCCAGGAGTTGAATCCCAGGAGTAATGTCTCGTGGACTCTCACCACCTTGAATGAAATGAATTTATCAGGTAAGCATACCTTTTTTTGGATAACAAATAGGAAAATGTTTTGACTAAAATACTGTTTTGAAAATTCAATGTATTATTTAACATGTGGTAATGTTTATATTGACTAAACACTATTGCTGTTATCATTGTTCTTCTATCTTCTTTACTTTTTCTTCCAGGACCGGAATAGGCCCTATGACTCTTTTAACTTGCACTCTTTGGAGAATTCATTAATGGATATGATAAGAACAGATCATGAACCTCTGAAAGGTAAAACTGTTTTTACTGATTGTAAAGTGGTTTCTTTTTGATGTATTTAATTAATAATTGACTTGTCTTGGACTCTACTGACAAAGAAGACTTGAGATTATCGTGTTGTTTTTTTCTGGTGGTATTTTAGGTGTTGACTTGTTCACCAAATTGATTCTGTTGAATAATTAATAGACTAGACTGAATAATGGAGGAAATTAAAATGTTAACCTCTGTGAGACACACCTGATATTCTATCCAAGCAATAAGCTATTATTTGGCTAAATTGGTTTAGTGTGGAAAAGTGATAAAAATTTCAAATAAAATGGTAATGTACAAACCTAAATTGAGCTACAAACATGGGATACATACCTAGAAAACACATGTACAGGCAGTGTCAAATACGTTAAAAACATCTTTCTGATGGTATAAAGCTCTTCTATATTTATTTCTACTGTTATATTTCACAACCTTCATTAAATATTGGATGTTTTGGTATTTTTGTCCCTTTTTTGTAAATGATGGCAGTTTAATTAATTTGTACCATTTATGAAGATGGAGCTTACGTTTTGTTGTTTGTTTTTTGTTAATGTAATTATTGTAAAAACATTATGAATCCATTTAAAGATATTGTGTGTGTATATATAATAGTATATTACTTATTTGTACATCTAAGCAGTTTTCTCAATAAACTCTGGATTAAAAAAATAAAATACATAAAATATAAAAATTAAGATCCGGGTAGGTTTTTATATTCCAAATGGTTTTTAGTGTTTTTTTTATGTAATATTAAATTTGAGATACAGACATCTGAAAACTAGAAAAGTCACCATTTTCAGTGCTAAATTAAATGAAAAGGGGGCAGAATGAAAAATGAAAGTATAGTACAAAGTTTTGTTTGCGATTCATCACTAACCTTTATATATTAAAAGTTCAAAGTGTTTACCGTCTCTTTAGTGCTGGCTCCTAAATTCTTAAATTATTATAAATGGCTTTTATAAACAAGTATGACTGGCCCCTAAAATTCATAGTTTTGTCTTTTTTTTTCTGTTATTGGAAGGCACAGAAGATGAATTGAAACAACTTGTCAAATATAGAATAATAACAGTAACAATAAATATTTTTGAAAGTATCGTAGCCCCATTGTGATTGCCTTTGCAGATTTAAAAATTAGGGAAACGGGCTCCATGTTTATGGTAGTTTTTAAAAATACTTATTTCAATTGCACTTAAATTATTTTACTATTTAAAAATTTGTGTATACCTTTTTGTTATTTATTCAGGTTCTGCGCCTTGTTTTGGGCAATTTCTAACCCTAGATACAGCAAGAAAAATACATATTTCCATTTCTCTTGTTAGGTGTATCCAGTCCACGGATCATCCATTACTTGTGGGATATTCTCCTTCCCAACAGGAAGTTGCAAGAGGATCACCCACAGCAGAGCTGCTATATAGCTCCTCCCCTAACTGCCATATCCAGTCATTCTCTTGCAAGCTCTCAACATAGCTGGAGGTAGTAAGAGGAAAGTGGTAAAATATAGTTAGTTTTTTCTTCAATCAAAAGTTTATTGTTTTTAAATGGTACCGGAGTGTACTATTTTATCTCAGGCAGCATTTAGAAGAAGAATCTGCCTGCGTTTTTCTATGATCTTAGCAGTAGTAACTAAGATCCACTGCTATTCTCACATATGTCTGAGGAGTGAGGTAACTTCAGAGGGAGAATGGTGTGCAGGGTATCCTGCAATAAGGTATGTGCAGTTTAAGTTTTTCTAGGGAAGGAATTTGCTAGAAAAAAGCTGCTGATACCGGATTAATGTAAGTTAAAGCCTAAATACAGTGATTTAATAGCGACTAGTATCAGGCTTGCTATCAGAGGTATATACTCTGATTAATGTGCAATATAAAACGTTTTCTGGCATGTTTAATCGTTTTTATATATGCTTTGGTGATAAAATTTATTGGGGCCTAGTTTTTTCCACATGGCTGGCTTTATTTTTGCCTAGAAACAGTTTCCTGAGGCTTCCCACTGTTATAGTATAAAAGTTACAGTTGGTGCAGTTAAAATTACAAACTGTGACATTCAGCTTCCCTCAGCAGTCCCCTGCATGCTATAGGACATCTCTGAAGGGCTCAAAAGGCTTCAAAAGTAGGAGCTGTGGCAGTTAATATGACTGTTTAAAAAACATATTTTTCCTTTTGTTAATTTGTTTTTTGTATTAAGGGGTTAATCATCCATTTGCAAGTGGGTGCAATGCTCTGCTAACTTGTTACATACACTGTAAAAATTAAGTTAGTTTAACTGCCTTTTTTCACTGTTATTTCAAATTTTAGCAAAATTTGTTTCTCTTAAAGGCACAGTAATGTTTTTTTATATTGCTTGTTAACTTGATTTAAAGTGTTTTCCAAGCTTGCTAGTCTCATTGCTAGTCTGTATAAACATGTCTGACATAGAGGAATCTCCTTGTTCATCATGTATAAAAGCCATGGTGGAACCCCATAGGAGAATGTGTACTAAATGTATTGATTTCACTTTAAACAATAAAGATCAGCTGTTATCTTTAAAAGAATTATCACCAGAGGATTCTGACGAGGGGGAAGTTATGCCGATTAACTCTCCCCACGTGTCGGACCCTTTGACTCCCGCTCAAGGGACTCACGCTAAAATGGCGCCAAGTACATCAAAGACGCCCATAGCGATTACTTTGCAGGACATGGCGGCAATCATGGATAATACCCTGTCAGCGGTATTAGCCAGACTGCCTGTATTCAGAGGAAAGCGCGATAGCTCTGGGGTTAGACGTAATACAGAGCGCGCAGATGTTTTAAGGCCCATGTCTGATACTGCGTCACAATATGCAGAAGCTGAGGAAGAGCTTCAGTCTGTGGGTGACGTCTCAGACTCAGGGAAACCTGATTCAGATATGTCTACTTTTAAATTTAAGCTTGAGAACCTCCGGGTGTTGCTTGGAGAGGTTTTAGCTGCTCTGAATGACTGTGACACAATTGCAGTGCCAGAGAAATTGTGTAGACTGGATAAATACTACGCAGTGCCGGTGTGTACTGACGTTTTTCCAATACCTAAAAGGTTTACAGAAATTATTACTAAGGAGTGGGATAGACCCAGTGTGCCGTTTTCCCCCCTCCTATTTTTAGAAAAATGTTTCCAATAGACTCCACCACACGGGACTTATGGCAGACGGTCCCTAAGGTGGAGAGAGCAGTTTCTACTTTAGCAAAGCGTACCACTGTCCCTGTCGAGGACATTGTGCTTTTTCAGATCCAATGGATAAAAAATTAGAAGGTTACCTTAAGAAAATGTTTATTCAACAAGGTTTTATCCTGCAGCCCCTTGCATGCATTGCTCCTGTCACTGCTGCTGCAGCGTTCTGGTTTGAGTTTCTGGAAGAGGCCTTTCAGACAGCTACTCCATTGACTGAAATACTTGACAAGCTTAGAACACTTAAGCTAGCTAATTCTTTTGTTTCTGATGCCATTGTTCATTTGACTAAACTAACGGCTAAGAATTATGGATTCGCCATCCAGGCGCGTAGGGCGCTATAGCTTAAATCTTGGTCAGCTGACGTGACTTCAAAGTCTAAATTACTTAACATTCCCTTCAAGGGGCAGACCCTATTCGGGCCTGGTTTGAAGGAAATTATTGCTGACATTACTGGAGGTAAAGGTCATACCCTTCCTCAGGACAGGGCCAAATCAAGGGCCAAACAGTCTAATTTTCGTGCCTTTCGAAACTTCAAGGCAGGTGCAGAATCAACTTCCTCTGCTACAAAACAAGAGGGAACTTTTGCGCAATCCAAGCCGGCCTGGAAATCTAACCAGGCCTGGAGCAAAGGCAAGCAGGCCAGAAAGCCTGCTGCTGCCTCTAAGACAGCATGAAGGAACGGCCCCCTATCCGGCAACGGATCTAGTAGAGAGCAGACTTTCTCTCTTCGCCCAGGCATGGGCAAGAGATGTTCAGGATCCCTGGGCGTTGGAGATCATATCTCAGGGATATCTTCTGGACTTCAAAGCTTCCCCCCCACAAGGGAGATTTCACCTTTCGAGATTATCTGTAAACCAGATAAAGAAAGAGGCATTCTTATGCTGTGTGCAAGACCTCCTAATAATGGGAGTGATCCATCCAGTTCCACAGATGGAACAAGGACAGGGATTTTATTCAAATCTGTTTGTGGTTCCCAAAAAAGAGGGAACCTTCAGACCAATTTTGGATCTAAAGATCTTAAACAAATTCCTCAGAGTTCCATCGTTCAAAATGGAAACTATTCGGACAATCCTACCTATGATCCAGGAGGGTCAGTACATGACCACAGCGGATTTGAAGGATGCTTACCTTCACATACCGATTCACAAAGATCATCATCTATTCCTAAGGTTTGCTTTTCTAGACAGGATTACCAGTTTGTGGCTCTTCCCTTCGGGTTAGCTACAGCTCCAAGAATTTTTACAAAGGTTCTGGGGTCTCTTCTGGCGGTCCTAAGACCACGGGGCATAGCAGTGGCCCCTTATCTAGACGACATCCTGATACAGGCGTCAAACTTCCAAATTGCCAAATCTCATACGGCCATAGTGTTGGCATTTCTGAGGTTGCATGGGTGGAAAGTGAACGAGGGAAAGAGTTCTCTATCACCCCTCACAAGGGTTTCCTTCCTAGGAACTCTGATAGATTCTGTAGAAATGAAAATTTACCTGACGGAGTCCAGGTTATCAAAGCTTCTAAATTCCTGCCGTGTTCTTCACTACATTCCGCGCCCTTCGGTGGCTCAGTGCATGGAAGTGATCGGCTTAATGGTAGCGGCGATGGACATAGTGCCATTTGCGCGCCTACATCTCAGACCGCTGCAATTATGCATGCTCAGTCAGTGGAATGGGGATTACACAGATTTGTCCCCTCTGCTAAATCTGGATCAAGAGACCAGAGATTCTCTTCTCTGGTGCCTATCTCGGGTCCATCTGTCCAAAGGTATGACCTTTAGCAGGCCAGATTGGACAATTGTAACAACCGATGCCAGCCTTCTAGGTTGGGGTGCAGTCTGGAATTCCCTGAAGGCTCAGGGATCGTGGACTCAGGAGGAGAAACTCCTCCCAATAAATATTCTGGAGTTAAGAGCAATATTCAATGCTCTTCTAGCTTGGCCTCAGTTAGCAACCCTGAGGTTCATCAGATTTCAGTCGGACATCATCACGACTGTGGCTTACATCAACCATCAAGGGGGGACCAGGAGCTCCCTAGCGATGTTAGAAGTCTCCAAGATAATTCGCTGGGCAGAGACTCACTCTTGCCATCTATCAGCGATCCATATCCCAGGTGTAGAGAACTGGGAGGCGGATTTTCTAAGTCGTCAGTCGGGGGAGTGGCAACTCCATCCAGAGGTGTTTGCTCAATTGGTTCATCGTTTGGGCACGCCAGAATTGGATCTCATGGCGTCTCACCAGAACGCCAAGCTTCCTTGTTATGGATCCAGGTCCAGGGACCCAGAAGCGACGCTGATAGATGCTCTAGCAGCACCGTGGTTCTTCAACCTGGCTTATGTGTTTCCACCGTTTCCTCTGCTCCCTCGACTGATTGCCAAAATCAAACAGGAGAGAGCATCAGTGATCTTGATCGCGCCTGCGTGGCCACGCAGGACCTGGTATGCAGACCTGGTGGACATGTCATCCTTTCCACCTTGGCCTCTGCCTCTGAGACGAGACCTTCTACTACAAGGTTCTTTCAATCATCCAAATCTAATTTCTCCGAGATTGACTGCCTGGAGATTGAACGCTTGATTTGATACCTTAATACAGGCACGAAAGCCTGTAACCAGGAAAATCTACCATAAGATATGGCGCAAATATCTTCATTGGTGTGAATCCAAGAATTACTCATGGAGTAAGGTTAGGATTCCTAGGATATTGTCCTTTCTCCAAGAGGGTGTGGATAAAGGATTATCAGCTAGTTCTTTAAAGGGACAGATTTCTGCTCTGTCTATCCTTTTGCACAAGCGTCTGGCAGAGGTTCCAGACATCCAGGCATTTTGTCAGGCTTTGGTTAGAATTAAGCCTGTGTTTAAACCTGTTGCTCCTCCATGGAGCTTAAACTTGGTTCTTAAGGTTCTTCAAGGAGTTCCGTTTGAACCCCTTCATTCCATTGATATCAAACTTTTATCTTGGAAAGTTCTGTTTTTGATGGCTATTTCCTCGGCTCGTAGAGTCTCTGAGTTATCAGTTTTAAAATGTGATTCTCCTTATCTGATTTTCCATACAGATAAAGTAGTTCTACGTACAAAACCTGGGTTTTTACCTAAGGTAGTTTCCAACAAGAATATCAATCAAGAGATTGTTCCATCATTGTGTCCTAATCCTTCTTCAAAGAAGGAATGTCTTTTACATAATTTGGACGTAGTCCGTGCTTTAAAGTTTTACTTACAAGCGACTAAAGATTTTCGTCAAACATCTTCCCTGTTTGTTGTTTACTCTGGACAGAGGAGAGGTCAAAAGGCTTCGGCAACCTCTCTTTCTTTTTGGCTTCGGAGCGTAATACGCTTAGCCTATGAGACTGCTGGACAGCAGCCCCCTGAAAGGATTACAGCTCATTATACTAGAGTTGTGGCTTCCACCTGGGCCTTTAAAAATGAGGCTTCTGTTGAACAGATTTGCAAAGCGGCGACTTGGTCTTCGCTTCATACCTTTTCAAAATTTTACAGATTTGATACTTTTGCTTCTTCTGAGGCTATTTTTGGGAGAAAGGTTCTACAGGCAGTGGTCCCTTCCGCTTAAGTACCTGCCTTGTCCCTCCCTTCATCCGTGTACTTTAGCTTTGGTATTGGTATCCCACAAGTAATGGATGAACCGTGGACTGGATACACCTAACAAGAGAAAACATAATTTATGCTTACCTGATAAATTTATTTCTCTTGTGGTGTATCCAGTCCACGGCCCGCCCTGTCCTTTTAAGGCAGGTCTAAATTTTAAACTACAGTCACCACTGCACCCTATGGTTTCTCCTTTCTCGGCTAGTTTCGGTCGAATGACTGGATATGGCAGTTAGGGGAGGAGCTATATAGCAGCTCTGCTGTGGGTGATCCTCTTGCAACTTCCTGTTGGGAAGGAGAATATCCCACATGTAATGGATGATCCGTGGACTGGATACACCACAAGAGAAATAAATTTATCAGGTAAGCATAAATTATGTTTTTCCCTCCAGACAAACAACAATATTGCTCTTTATTTTTCACTCTTCGCAACCTACAAATTGGCGTTATTAAAAACAGTGAATATTGCATTCACCACTTTTCATAAATATATGAGAACTGCGAATATATACGGGCATTTTAAAATGCCAATAGAGGTTAATACAACAGTTAAGCATTTCCAGACTACTTATTCACATATATTTTAGACTTGCGAATGGTCCATTTTTTTGCACATATGAAAAGTTGTGACTTTATTGGCGCATAATCTTTCATAAATATGGTGATATAATTTGTGAGGGTTTTTTTGACGACAAATGTGAGAATTTTCTTATTCTCACTTTGATACATCTTGCCCATATTATGTGTCAATTTCTTTAGTATTCTGAGAATCACTAAGGCACTGCTGAACCACCTGTAACAACCGTCACTCAGTGAAAATGCAACTGGCTTAAATATCCATTTTTTTAGAGAAATGTTGGTACATCTGATGATATAATTAACAGCATATACAGTAGCTGAAGGAGCATCGGTTATGGCTAGTTGTGTATCTAGTTTAAAGGACAAGCTAGTTAAAAAGTGAGTTTGTGAGAGCACCCAACAAAGAAAACCAACGTGCATTTCTCTAATTGAAAGATGTGTGTATTACCTAAATTTGTATAGAGTTGGTTATTTTATTTTTCTACTGATGATTTGTAAAATTTTAAGGTTATGTCATAAGATTACCTGCAATACACAGGGAGTTGGTTATCTTTCCATTGAGAATATCTAATGTTCTAGATTTGTAAATAAAGACCGTAAAACAAAAATTGGTTTACATCGAAATTCAATCAAACATAGGGATGAGTCTAGTGTTGATAAGGATTTTAAAATATAACTACTTTCTCTATTGTAAATGAAGACTTTGCGCTTGGGTGCCATGGAGAGAATTTGGTAAAAAAGCTCCTCCAATTGGAGACCTGGTTCAAATTAACATTAAGCACACGTTACTCAGTGGAGTTAATAAAAACGTGGGTTTCAGATGGGCTAGTAGTCGAAACATGTTTAGGCATTGTTTTTGCTGTGGGCAACTGCAGATCTCAGAGGAGATCCAAATGAAAAATTCCAGTGTCTTGGGTGATTATTCCTTTGTTAACCATTCAATTATCATTCAAACCACAGAGGAAAGCTGAGGCATCTGGAAGCTATTCTGTTATGAACTTAATATGACCATTTTTCTCCAACATAGGTGTGTCCGGTCCACGGCGTCATCCTTACTTGTGGGATATTCTCTTCCCCAACAGGAAATAGCAAAGAGCCCAGCAAAGCTGGTCACATGATCCCTCCTAGGCTCCGCCTTCCCCAGTCATTCTCTTTGCCGTTGTACAGGCAACATCTCCACGGAGATGGCTTAGAGTTTTTTGGTGTTTAAATGTAGTTTTTATTCTTCAATCAAGAGTTTGTTATTTTAAAATAGTGCTGGTATGTACTATTTACTCTGAAACAGAAAAGAGATGAAGATTTCTGTTTGTAAGAGGAAAATGATTTTAGCAACCGTTACTAAAATCGATGGCTGTTTCCACACAGGACTGTTGAGAGGAATTAACTTCAGTTGGGGGAAACAGTGAGCAGACTTTTGCTGCTTGAGGTATGACACATTTCTAACAAGACTTGGTAATGCTGGAAGCTGTCATTTTCCCTATGGGATCCGGTAAGCCATTTTTATTAAATAAGAATAAAGGGCTTCACAAGGGCTTTAAAGACTGGTAGACATTTTTCTGGGCTAAAACGATTGATTTATAAGCATTTTTAATACTTCATAGCTTTGAGGAGTTATTTTATTCTTGGGAATTATGTAAAATAACCGGCAGGCACTGTATTGGACACCTTTTTCACTGGGGGCCTTCTCTAATCATAGGCAGAGCCTCATTTTCGCGCCTCTATTGCGCAGTTGTTTTTGGGAAGCAAGGCATGCAGATGCATGTGTGAGGAGCTCATATACATAGAAAAAGCTTACTGAAGGCGTCATTTGGTATCGTATTCCCCTTTGGGCTTGGTTGGGTCTCAGCAAAGCAGATACCAGGGACTGTATAGGGGTTAAATATAAAAACGGCTCCGGTTCCGTTATTTTAAGAGTTAAAGCTTTCAAATTTGGTGTGCAATACTTTTAAGGCTTTAAGACACTGTGGTGAAATTTTGGTGAATTTTGAACAATTCCTTCATACTTTTTCACATTTTCAGTAATAAAGTGTGTTCAGTTTAAAATTTAAAGTGACAGTAACGGTTTTATTTTAAAACGTTTTTTTGTACTTTGTTATCAAGTTTATGCCTGTTTAACATGTCTGAACTATCAGATAGACTATGTTCTGTATGTGAGGAAGCCAAGGTTCCTTCTCATTTAAATAGATGTGATTTATGTGACACAAAATTTAGAGAAAATGATGCCCAAGATGATTCCTCAAGTGAGGGGGGTAAGCATGGTACTGCATCATCCCCTCCTTCGTCTACGCCAGTCTTGCCCACACAGGAGGCCCCTAGTACATCTAGTGCGCCAATACTCCTTACTATGCAACAATTAACGGCTGTAATGGATAATTCTATCAAAAACATTTTAGCCAAAATGCCCACTTATCAGCGAAAGCGCGACTGCTCTGTTTTAGAAAATACTGAAGAGCATGAGGACGCTGATGATAATGGTTCTGAAATGCCCCTACACCAGTCTGAGGGGGCCAGGGAGGTTTTGTCTGAGGGAGAAATTTCAGATTCAGGGAAAATTTCTCAACAAGCTGAACCTGATGTGATTACATTCAAATTTAAATTGGAACATCTCCGCGCTCTGCTTAAGGAGGTGTTATCTACTCTGGATGATTGTGAGAATTTGGTCATTCCAGAGAAATTATGTAAGATGGACAAGTTCCTAGAGGTCCCGGGGCCCCCCGAAGCTTTTCCTATACCCAAGCGGGTGGCGGACATTGTAAACAAAGAATGGGAAAGGCCCGGCATACCTTTTGTCCCTCCCCCTATATTTAAGAAATTGTTTCCTATGGTCGACCCCAGAAAGGACTTATGGCAGACAGTCCCCAAGGTCGAGGGGGCGGTTTCTACTCTAAACAAACGCACTACTATCCCTATAGAAGATAGTTGTGCTTTCAAAGATCCTATGGATAAAAAATTAGAGGGTTTGCTTGTTCAGCAAGGTTACCTTCTACAACCAATTTCATGCATTGTTCCTGTCACTACAGCAGCGTGTTTCTGGTTCGATGAACTAGAAAAGTCGCTCAATAAAGATTCTTCTTATGAGGAGATTATGGACAGAATTCATGCTCTCAAATTGGCTAACTCTTTTACTTTAGACGCCACTTTGCAATTGGCTAGATTAGCGGCAAAAAATTCAGGGTTTGGTATTGTGGCGCGCAGAGCGCTTTGGCTAAAATCTTGGTCAGCGGATGCGTCTTCCAAGAACAAATTGCTTAACATACCTTTCAAGGGGAAAACGCTGTTTGGCCCTGACTTGAAAGAGATTATTTCTGATATCACTGGGGGTAAGGGCCACGCCCTTCCTCAGGATAGGTCTTTCAAGGCTAAAAATAAACCAAATTTTCGTCCCTTTCGCAGAAACGGACCAGCCCCAAGTGCTACATCCTCTAAGCAAGAGGGTAATACTTCTCAAACCAAGCCAGCCTGGAGGCCAATGCAAGGCTGGAACAAAGGTAAGCAGGCCAAGAAACCTGCCACTGCTACCAAGACAGCATGAGATGTTGGCCCCCGATCCGGGACCGGATCTGGTGGGGGGCAGACTTTCTCTCTTCGCTCAGGCTTGGGCAAGAGATGTTCTGGATCCTTGGGCGCTAGAAATAGTCTCCCAAGGTTATCTTCTGGAATTCAAGGAGCTTCCCCCAAGGGGGAGGTTCCACAGGTCTCAATTGTCTTCAGACCACATAAAAAGACAGGCATTCTTACATTGTGTAGAAGACCTGTTAAAAATGGGAGTGATTCATCCTGTTCCATTAGGAGAACAAGGGATGGGATTCTACTCCAATCTGTTCATAGTTCCCAAAAAAGAGGGAACATTCAGACCAATCTTAGATCTCAAGATCCTAAACAAGTTTCTCAAGGTTCCATCGTTCAAAATGGAAACCATTCGGACAATTCTTCCTTCCATCCAGGAAGGTCAATTCATGACCACGGTGGATTTAAAGGATGCGTATCTACATATTCCTATCCACAAGGAACATCATCGGTTCCTAAGGTTCGCCTTTCTGGACAAGCATTACCAGTTTGTGGCACTTCCATTCGGATTAGCCACTGCTCCAAGAATTTTCACAAAGGTACTAGGGTCCCTTCTAGCGGTGCTACGACCAAGGGGCATTGCAGTAGTACCTTACTTGGACGACATACTGATTCAAGCGTCGTCCCTACCACAAGCAAAGGCTCATACGGACATTGTCCTGGCCTTTCTCAGATCTCACGGGTGGAAAGTGAACGTAGAAAAAAGTTCTCTATCTCCGTCAACAAGAGTTCCCTTCTTGGGAACAATAATAGACTCCTTAGAAATGAGGATTTTTCTGACAGAGGCCAGAAAAACAAAACTTCTAAGCTCTTGTCAAGTACTTCATTCTGTTCTTCTTCCTTCCATAGCATAGTGCATGGAAGTAATAGGTTTGATGGTCGCGGCAATGGACATAGTTCCTTTTGCGCGAATTCATCTGAGACCATTACAACTGTGCATGCTCAGTCAGTGGAATGGGGATTATACAGACTTGTCTCCGACGATACAAGTAGATCAGAGGACCAGAGATTCACTCCGTTGGTGGCTGACCCTGGACAACCTGTCACAGGGGATGAGCTTCCGCAGACCAGAGTGGGTCATTGTCACGACCGACGCCAGTCTGGTAGGCTGGGGCGCGGTCTGGGAACCCCTGAAAGCTCAGGGTCTTTGGTCTCGGGAAGAATCTCTTCTCCCGATAAACATTCTGGAACTGAGAGCGATATTCAATGCTCTCAAGGCTTGGCCTCAGCTAGCAAAGGCCAAATTCATACGGTTTCAATCAGACAACATAACGACTGTTGCGTATATCAACCATCAGGGGGGAACAAGGAGTTCCCTGGCGATGGAAGAAGTGACCAAAATCATTCAATGGGCGGAGACTCACTCCTGCCACTTGTCTGCAATCCACATCCCAGGCGTGGAAAATTGGGAAGCGGATTTTCTGAGTCGTCAGACATTTCATCCGGGGGAGTGGGAACTCCATCCGGAAATCTTTGCCCAAATAATTCAATTGTGGGGCATTCCAGACATGGATCTGATGGCCTCTCGTCAGAACTTCAAGGTTCCTTGCTACGGGTCCAGATCCAGGGATCCCAAGGCGACTCTAGTAGATGCACTAGTAGCACCTTGGACCTTCAACCTAGCTTATGTATTCCCACCGTTTCCTCTCATCCCCAGGCTGGTAGCCAGGATCAATCAGGAGAGGGCATCGGTGATCTTGATAGCTCCTGCGTGGCCACGCAGGACTTGGTATGCAGACCTGGTGAATATGTCATCAGCTCCACCATGGAAGCTACCTTTGAGACAGGACCTTCTTGTTCAAGGTCCGTTCGAACATCCGAATCTGGTTTCACTCCAACTGACTGCTTGGAGATTGAACGCTTGATTTTATCAAAGCGAGGGTTCTCAGATTCTGTCATTGATACTCTTGTTCAGGCCAGAAAGCCTGTAACTAGAAGAATCTACCATAAAATATGGAAAAAATATATCTGTTGGTGTGAATCTAAAGGATTACCATGGAACAAGATAAAAATTCCTAAGATTCTATCCTTTCTTCAAGAAGGTTTGGAGAAAGGATTATCTGCAAGTTCTTTGAAGGGACAGATTTCTGCTTTATCTGTTTTACTTCACAAAGCTGGCGGCTGTGCCAGATGTTCAGGCTTTTGTTCAGGCTCTGGTTAGAATCAAGCCTGTTTACAAACCTTTGACTCCTCCTTGGAGTCTCAATTTAGTTCTTTCAGTTCTTCAGGGGGTTCCGTTTGAGCCCCTACATTCCGTTGATATCAAGTTATTATCTTAGAAAGTTTTGTTTTTGGTTGCAATTTCTTCTGCTAGAAGAGTTTCAGAGTTATCTGCTCTGCAGTGTTCTCCTCCTTATCTGGTGTTCCATGCAGATAAGGTGGTTTTGCGTACTAAACCTGGTTTTCTTCCGAAAGTTGTTTCTAACAAAAACATTAACCAGGAGATAGTCGTGCCTTCTTTGTGTCCGAATCCAGTTTCAAAGAAGGAACGTTTGTTGCACAATTTGGATGTAGTTCGTGCTCTAAAATTCTATTTAGATGCTACAAAGGATTTCAGACAAACATCTTCCTTGTTTGTTGTTTATTCTGGTAAAAGGAGAGGTCAAAAAGCAACTTCTACCTCTCTATCTTTTTGGCTTAAAAGCATCATCAGATTGGCTTATGAGACTGCCGGACGGCAGCCTCCTGAAAGAATCACAGCTCATTCCACTAGGGCCGTGGCTTCCACATGGGCCTTTAAGAACGAGGCTTCTGTTGATCAGATATGTAAGGCAGCGACTTGGTCTTCACTGCACACTTTTACCAAATTTTACAAATTTGATACTTTTGCTTCTTCTGAGGCTATTTTTGGGAGAAAGGTTTTGCAAACCGTGGTGCCTTCCATCTAGGTGACCTGATTTGCTCCCTCCCATCATCCGTGTCCTAAAGCTTTGGTATTGGTTCCCACAAGTAAGGATGACGCCGTGGACCGGACACACCTATGTTGGAGAAAACAGAATTTATGTTTACCTGATAAATTACTTTCTCCAACGGTGTGTCCGGTCCACGGCCCGTCCTGGTTTTTTAATCAGGTCTGATGATTTATTTTCTTTAACTACAGTCACCACGGTATCATATGATTTCTCCTATGCAAATATTCCTCCTTTACGTCGGTCGAATGACTGGGGAAGGCGGAGCCTAGGAGGGATCATGTGACCAGCTTTGCTGGGCTCTTTGCCATTTCCTGTTGGGGAAGAGAATATCCCACAAGTAAGGATGACGCCGTGGACCGGACACACCGTTGGAGAAAGTAATTTATCAGGTAAACATAAATTCTGTTATTTAACTGTAAGTGTATTTGATGTGTCTGGGTTTGGCTTGTGTTATTTAAGTACTACTTTGAGTTGAAGTTGTGCTTTTTTTGTTTCTAGTGGTGACAAATTTCAAAGTCTTTTTCTATCTTTAGGCAGCTTTGTATTTGGTACATGCAAAATATGTTGACGCGCATTAAAGGGACATTAAACCCCAACATTTTCTTTCATGATTCAGAT
This sequence comes from Bombina bombina, assembly GCF_027579735.1. Classification (NCBI taxonomy): domain Eukaryota; kingdom Metazoa; phylum Chordata; class Amphibia; order Anura; family Bombinatoridae; genus Bombina; species Bombina bombina. Next base: position 140,367,072 of record NC_069507.1, on the reverse strand, counting down.
AGAGAATACCATTTAAAAAAAAAAATCCAATTTACTGCTATTAAATTTATTTCATTCTCATGTTATACTTTATTGAAAAGTTTCCTAGGTAGGTAGCGTGCACATGCCTGAAGCCCTACATGACAGGAAATAGTGCTGCCATCTAGTGCTCCTGCTAATGTATTACATTGTTGCAAAACGGCTACCATATAGTGCTGCAGACATGTGCACACTTGAGTTTACATTTCGGCTTTTCAAATAAGGATAACTAGAAAACGAAGAAAATATGATAATAGAAGTAAATTAGAAGGTTGTATAAAAATTGTATGTTCTATCTGAATCGTGATAGGAAAATAATTGGGTTTTATGTCCTTTTTAACTTGGTGTGATAGTCTACATTAAATTGGTTGGCATCTCCTGAATTGTAACAATCCAAGTGAAAAAACTAGAACGGCTCTGAAAACAAAACCAACTTTATTCGATAAAAAAAATAACCAATGTGGGCTGCACAACAAACAGAGATTTAAAAACAAATGAGAGCAACACACATCCCAGGCAAAGGACGCGTTTCGGGTTTCCCCATACTCACAGATAGTTGGGGGAGGGTGCTCTACATACATTTATAAGACAAACTCTAATTACACACCTGGTGCTACAATTTGCTACTCTGATTTAAAAACAAATACTGTGTCCTACAAAAAAATATAGCTCCTGAATTGTATCACCTGCTTTGGGACTAAAAACAATAGCTTAAAGGGACATGAATCCACAAATATTTCACGGGTTAGAAATGGGAAGATGAGATATATGAGAAACCATAATGTAAGATAAGATAGACTTAAGCAAGTGAGAAAGAGATGAGAAGAAACTTATGTGCATTCATTGATTCCTTTCACAAACAAATGGCGAATATGTCCGTGGGCAGCAGCATTTGTATTTATACAGTGACCACTTTATTAGTGTGAAGAGAGGAATACACAAAGATCTATGGAAATGCAGGTCTTTGTGTTGCACTTTAATACAGCTAAATCTGATGCTGAAAATAGCCGAATGTTGTTGTCCATGGCCATATTCAGTGGTCATTTTGGGAAATGAATCATATAATGCACATGCCAATTTAATGGTTGGAGCGTATTATATTATTTAAAAAGTTTCTTTACCTTTTTTTATTTTGTCATTTGAAATAGCTGCTTTTGTATTGTGAAACCACCACCTATACTTTAAAATGTCAATACGGCAGTATTGGATATAGAAAAGCTATTTAAAAAAGGGGCAGCATCAGAAATCAACCTTTTAGCTTGGAGCGGGGAAAGAGAACCAAGCTTATTTCAAAGGTTGTTCCTGTGTTAACTTTGAAAACTGTGAACGGTTATCAGCTGCTTGTCTTCGCTACATTATCCCTTTTTAAAATTGCAAAATTAGTTTGAAATTGTCCGTTTTATTTTTTGAAAACAGATTTTCAATTACTACTTTTATTAAATAGAAAGTGCTTGTAAGTAGAGAAGAATCCTTTTTATGTTTACTGCAATTTGGCTATTTAGGGTTGAAACTGTCTCTCAAGTTGATGCATCATTTGTGTTCGTACGTTGCTTAATGGAAAAAGCAAAACAGTCTATTTACAAAGCCCTAAAGCTAAGCTCGGTCGTGTGAGGTTACATGTACGGAATTACAGTAGTTCAAAGCAGAAGAACAGAATGGTTTATAGCTAACAAAAACAATAATAGTTGTCAAAATTATAAAAAGAATAAAAATCCTGGGGACACTGCAACAGAGCAATGAAGCAAACCTGTTACAAAAGTATTGACCAATTATCTTTAGCGTTTTCCGTAGCATTGCCCACTCTGTTCTGCCCAAGCTATTCAACGTTAAATGCATGAAAATATAATTATATATATATATATATATATATATATATTTATCAGGGTCTGATTAAGGGGACGGTTTGATCCCCAAAACGTCACAATAAATTGCACAAATTGTGAAAGCCCAGCGAGTGCAAATCTACTATTTAATTTTATGATACTCTTTTGTTCCTGACACCCTGGCATTCTCCTTGCGAGTGCTTATCCCTCTTCATATCTGAATATATATATATGTATATATATATTTGCAACACCAACCTTAGTTGCAACTTTCCGGTGCACTGTTTAATTTATCCAACAGCACTTGTGAACAACCTGGGTGCCATGGCATAAGGCATGATTTATTCCTTGCTGAAATAAAAGGCTTTTTGATACATTTACCGTGAGTGCCTGTCTGTGGATACCTACAAGGGCTGGAGCCAGACCCAGGTTGTTCACAAGTTATGTATGTGTGTGTGTGTATATATATTTGTATATACAGTTTGTATATACTGTGTGTATATATATATATATATATATATATATATATATATATATATATATATATATATATATATTTCTTTCATGTAATTAGCAAGAGTCCATGAGCTAGTGACGTATGGGATATACATTCCTACCAGGAGGGGCAAAGTTTCCCAAACCTCAAAATGCCTATAAATACACCCCTCACCACACCCACAATTCAGTTTTTACAAACTTTGCCTCCGATGGAGGTGGTGAAGTAAGTTTGTGCTAGATTCTACGTTGATATGCGCTCTGCAGCAAGTTGGAGCCCGGTTTTCCTCTCAGCGTGCAGTGAATGTCAGAGGGATGTGAGGAGAGTATTGCCTATTTGAATGCAGTGATCTCCTTCTACGGGGTCTATTTCATAGGTTCTCTGTTATCGGTCGTAGAGATTCATCTCTTACCTCCCTTTTCAGATCGACGATATACTCTTATATATACCATTACCTCTGCTGATTCTCGTTTCAGTACTGGTTTGGCTATCTGCTATATGTAGATGAGTGTCCTGGGGTAAGTAAGTCTTATTTTCTGTGACACTCCAAGCTATGGTTGGGCACTTTGTTTATAAAGTTCTAAATATATGTATTCAAACATTTATTTGCCTTGACTCAGAATGTTCAACTTTCCTTATTTTCAGACAGTCAGTTTCATATTTGGGATAATGCATTTTAATTTAACATTTTTTCTTACCTTAAAATTTGACTTTTTCCCTGTGGGCTGTTAGGCTCGCGGGGGCTGAAAATGCTTCATTTTATTGCGTCATTCTTGGCGCGGACTTTTTTGGCGCAAAAATTCTATTTCCGTTTCCGGCGTCATACGTGTCGCCGGAAGTTGCGTCATTTTTTTGACGTTATTTTGCGCCAAAAATGTCGGCGTTCCGGATGTCGCGTCATTTTTGGCGCCAAAAAGCATTTAGGCGCCAAATAATGTGGGCGTCTTATTTGGCGCGAAAAAATATGGGCGTCGCTTTTGTCTCCACATTATTTAAGTCTCATTTTTTATTGCTTCTGGTTGCTAGAAGCTTGTTCTTTGGCATTTTTTCCCATTCCTGAAACTGTCATTTAAGGAATTTGATCAATTTTGCTTTATATATATATATGTTGTTTTTTCTCTTACATATTGCAAGATGTCTCACGTTGCATCTGAGTCAGAAGATAATACAGGAAAATCGCTGTCAAGTGCTGAATCTACCTTTAGCTAAGTGTATCTGCTGTAAACTTTTGGTAGCTATTCCTCCAGCTGTTGTTTGTATTGATTGTCATGACAAACTTGTTAAAGCAGATAATATTTCCTTTAGTAAAGTACCATTGCCTGTTGCAGTTCCTTCAACATCTAAGGTGCAGAATGTTCCTGATAATATAAGAGATTTTGTTTCTGAATTCATAAAGAAGGCTATGTCTGTTATTTCTCCTTCTAGTAAACGTAAAAAATCTTTTAAAACTTCTCTCCCTACAGATGAATTTTTAAATGAACATCATCATTCTGATTCTGATGATTCCTCTGGTTCAGAGGATTCTGTCTCAGAGGTTGATGCTGATAAATCTTCATATTTATTTAAAATGGAATTTATTCGTTCTTTACTTAAAGAAGTACTAATTGCTTTAGAAATAGAGGATTCTGGTCCTCTTGATACTAATTCTAAACGTTTAGATAAGGTATTTAAAGCTCCTGTGGTTATTCCAGAAGTTTTTCCTGTTCCTAATGCTATTTCTGCAGTAATTTCCAAACAACGGGATAATTTGGGTAATTCATTTACTCCTTCTAAACGTTTTAAGCAATTATATCCTGTGCCGTCTGACAGATTAGAATTTTGGGACAAGATCCCTAAAGTTGATGGGGCTATTTCTACCCTTGCTAAACGTACTACTATTCCTACGTCAGATGGTACTTCGTTTAAGGATCCTCTAGATAGGAAAATTGAATCCTTTCTAAGAAAAGCTTATCTGTGTTCAGGTAATCTTCTTAGACCTGCTATATTTTTGGCTGATGTTGCTGCAGCTTCAACTTTTTGGTTGGAAACTTTAGCGCAACAAGTAACACATTGTGATTCTCATGATATTATTATTCTTCTTCAGCATGCTAATAATTTTATCTGTGATGCCATTTTTGATATTATCAGAGTTGATGTCAGGTTTATGTCTCTAGCTATTTTAGCTAGAAGAGCTTTATGGCTTAAAACTTGGAATGCTGATATGGCTTCTAAATCAACTTTACTTTCCATTTCTTTCCAGGGTAACAAATTATTTGGTTCTCAGTTGGATTCCATTATTTCAACTGTTACTGGTGGGAAAGGAACTTTTTTACCACAGGATAAAAAATCTAAAGGTAAAAACAGGGCTAATAATCGTTTTCGTTCCTTTTGTTTCAACAAAGAACAAAAGCCTGATCCTTCATCCTCAGGAGCAGTTTCAGTTTGGAGACCTTCTCCAGTCTGGAATAAATCCAAGCCAGCTAGAAAGGCAAAGCCTGCTTCTAAGTCCACATGAAGGTGCGGCCCTCATTCCAGCTCAGCTGGTAGGGGGCAGGTTACGTTTTTTCAAGGAAATTTGGATCAATTCTGTTCACAATCTTTGGATTCAGAGCATTGTTTCAGAAAGGTACAGAATTGGTTTCAAGTTGAGACCTCCTGCAAAGAGATTTTTTCTTTCCCGTGTCCCAGTAAATCCAGTAAAAGCTCAAGCATTTCTGAAATGTGTTTCAGATCTAGAGTTGACTGGAGTAATTATGCCAGTTCCAGTTCCGGAACAGGGGATGGGGTTTTATTCAAATCTCTTCATTGTACCAAAGAAAGAGAATTCTTTCAGACCAGTTCTGGATCTAAAAATATTGAATCATTATGTAAGGATACCAACATTCAAGATGGTAACTGTAAGGACTATCTTACCTTTTGTTCAGCAAGGGAATTATATGTCCACAATAGATTTACAGGATGCATATCTGCATATTCCGATTCATCCAGATCATTATCAGTTCCTGAGATTCTCGTTTCTGGACAAGCATTACCAGTTTGTGGCTCTGCCGTTTGGCCTAGCTACAGCTCCAAGAATTTTTACAAAGGTTCTCGGTGCCCTTCTGTCTGTAATCAGAGAACAGGGTATTGTGGTATTTCCTTATTTGGACGATATCTTGGTACTTGCTCAGTCTTCACATTTAGCAGAATCTCATACGAATCGACTTGTGTTGTTTCTTCAAGATCATGGTTGGAGGATCAATTTACCAAAAAGTTCTTTGATTCCTCAGACAAGGGTAACCTTTCTGGGTTTCCAGATGGATTCAGTGTCCATGACTCTGTCTTTAACAGACAAGAGACGTCTAAAATTGATTGCAGCTTGTCGAAACCTTCAGTCACAATCATTCCCTTCGGTAGCCTTATGCATGGAAATTCTAGGTCTTATGACTGCTGCATCGGACGCGATCCCCTTTGCTCGTTTTCACATGCGACCTCTTCAGCTCTGTATGCTGAAGCAATGGTGCAAGGATTACACGAAGATATCTCAATTCATATCTTTAAAACCGATTGTTCGACACTCTCTAACATGGACAGATCACCATCGTTTAATTCAGGGGGCTTCTTTTGTGCTTCCGACTTGGACTGTAATTTCAACAGATGCAAGTCTCACAGGTTGGGGAGCTGTGTGGGGATCTCTGACGGCACAAGGAGTTTGGGAATCTCAGGAGGTGAGATTACCGATCAATATTTTGGAACTCCGTGCAATTTTCAGAGCTCTTCAGTTTTGGCCTCTTCTGAAGAGAGAATCGTTCATTTGTTTTCAGACAGACAATGTCACTACTGTGGCATACATCAATCATCAAGGAGGGACTCACAGTCCTCTGGCTATGAAAGAAGTATCTCGATTTTTGGTTTGGGCGGAATCCAGCTCCTGTCTAATCTCTGCGGTTCATATCCCAGGTGTAGACAATTGGGAAGCGGATTATCTCAGTCGCCAAACGTTGCATCCGGGTGAATGGTCTCTTCACCCAGAGGTATTTCTTCAGATTGTTCAAATGTGGGAACTTCCAGAAATAGATCTGATGGCGTCCCATCTAAACAAGAAACTTCCCAGGTATCTGTCCAGATCCCGGGATCCTCAGGCGGAGGCAGTGGATGCATTATCACTTCCTTGGAAATATCATCCTGCCTATATCTTTCCGCCTCTAGTTCTTCTTCCAAGAGTAATCTCCAAGATTCTGAAGGAATGCTCGTTAGTTCTGCTGGTAGCTCCGGCATGGCCTCACAGGTTTTGGTATGCGGATCTTGTCCGGATGGCCTCTTGCCAACCGTGGACTCTTCCGTTAAGACCAGACCTTCTGTCACAAGGTCCTTTTTTCCATCAGGATCTGAAATCCTTAAATTTAAAGGTATGGAGATTGAACGCTTGATTCTTGGTCAAAGAGGTTTCTCTGACTCTGTGATTAATACTATGTTACAGGCTCGTAAATCTGTATCTCGAGAGATATATTATAGAGTCTGGAAGACTTATATTTCTTGGTGTCTTTCTCATCATTTTTCCTGGCATTCTTTTAGAATACCGAGAATTTTACAGTTTCTTCAGGATGGTTTAGATAAGGGTTTGTCCGCAAGTTCTTTGAAAGGACAAATCTCTGCTCTTTCTGTTCTTTTTCACAGAAAGATTGCTATTCTTCCTGATATTCATTGTTTTGTACAAGCTTTGGTTCGTATAAAACCTGTCATTAAGTCAATTTCTCCTCCTTGGAGTTTGAATTTGGTTCTGGGAGCTCTTCAAGCTCCTCCGTTTGAACCTATGCATTCATTAGACTTTAAATTACTTTCTTGGAAAGTTTTGTTCCTTTTGGCCATCTCTTCTGCCAGAAGAGTTTCTGAATTATCTGCTCTTTCTTGTGAGTCTCCTTTTCTGATTTTTCATCAGGATAAGGCGGTGTTGCGAACTTCTTTTGAATTTTTACCTAAAGTTGTGAATTCCAACAACATTAGTAGAGAAATTGTGGTTCCTTCATTATGTCCTAATCCTAAGAATTCTAAGGAGAAATCGTTGCATTCTTTGGATGTTTTTAGAGCTTTGAAATATTATGTTGAAGCTACGAAATCCTTTCGTAAGACTTCTAGTCTATTTGTTATCTTTTCCGGTTCTAGAAAAGGCCAGAAAGCTTCTGCCATTTCTTTGGCATCTTGGTTGAAATCTTTAATTCATCTTGCCTATGTTGAGTCGGGTAAAACTCCGCCTCAGAGAATTACAGCTCATTCTACTAGGTCAGTTTCTACTTCCTGGGCGTTTAGGAATGAAGCTTCGGTTGACCAGATCTGCAAAGCAGCAACTTGGTCCTCTTTGCATACTTTTACTAAATTCTACCATTTTGATGTATTTTCTTCTTCTGAAGCAGTTTTTGGTAGAAAAGTACTTCAGGCAGCGGTTTCAGTTTGAATCTTCTGCTTATGTTTTTCGTTAAACTTTATTTTGGGTGTGGATTATTTTCAGCAGGAATTGGCTGTCTTTATTTTATCCCTCCCTCTCTAGTGACTCTTGTGTGGAAAGATCCACATCTTGGGTAGTCATTATCCCATACGTCACTAGCTCATGGACTCTTGCTAATTACATGAAAGAAAACATAATTTATGTAAGAACTTACCTGATAAATTCATTTCTTTCATATTAGCAAGAGTCCATGAGGCCCGCCCTTTTTTGTGGTGATTATGATTTTGTATAAAGCACAATTATTCCAATTCCTTATTTTATATGCTTTCGCACTTTTTTATCACCCCACTTCTTGGCTATTCGTTAAACTGAATTGTGGGTGTGGTGAGGGGTGTATTTATAGGCAAACTTTGCCCCTCCTGGTAGGAATGTATATCCCATACGTCACTAGCTCATGGACTCTTGCTAATATGAAAGAAATGAATTTATCAGGTAAGTTCTTACATAAATTATGTTATATATATATATATATATATATATATATATATATATATATAAAATCACATAAATGTCATTAATAGATAGAGCATACAGTATAATGTTAAACACCTTTCCAATTTACTTCTATTATCTAATTGGCTGTGTTTTATTGGTTTCCTTTGTTGAAAAACTGTAGGCTCAGGATCTGGGAGCTAGTTTCTGATTATGTGGAACTACCAAACGCCTTTTGCCATTGACTTACCGATATGTTCAGCCAGCTCTCAATAGTGCATTGCTGTTCCTTTATCAAAGGATTGCAAGATAATGAAACAACTTTGATAACACAAGTAAATTGGAAAGCTGTTTATAAATGTGTGCTTTATCTGAATCAAAAGGTGTTTAGGGATCCACATTTTGAAAAAAACTGATGGAACCCATTTGCTTTGGCCAGTTAGGGACAGATTTGAATGTGCTTTAGTTCTGAGATAACCAATCAGTGTGTGGAATATTTCAGGCTCATGTAAATTTGACCATACTTAAAGGTTTATGAAACCCCAAAATTTTATTTTGTGATTCATACAAAGCATAACATTTTAAAACACGTTTTAAAATGTACTCATCAAATTTGCTTTGTTCCCATGGTATTATTTGGTGAAGACATACTTAGATAGGTAAACCACAATAAATAAACTCTAGGCCACCTATACTAAGAGTGACACAAGTGATACTCGGTAAAACAGTTGAGTCTCTCAGCTTCTCAAAGTAGAGTCTAATGCTAACCACAGCATGTAACCTTGTTTTCCAATGTTTGCCAAACTTCTGCAGCGGTGTTACTACGGCTTACCTGGGTCCTGTCCCTCTTCTCCGTATATTGCGCCTCCGTGATAACATAAGCAAGTGTTCACTCACCAAAGCATTGATAGGCGATTGCCACTGGTCCGGTGCCTGAGCCACACCTCTACTCGGTTAACTATTACAGCGTGACCTCTTTAGATACGCTCCACTCCCCCACTGGAGCGATCAAATGAGTAAAGTATTAGTGCTTACTTGTTTAAAATATCCATTGCATAAGGCATATATTACAACAAAAGGGAGTTGCTAAAATAAACAAAAATAAACAAAAATATTGGGGTTTTTTTCTTATAAAAATACATAGCTCACACAATATAAAAAACTATAACAGATATGGCAGCCACATCTTACGCATTTTGGCCCTGACAGCGTTAATTATAGACCTTTATTTAGATTTTTAGTAGCTCCATTTTGTTGTAATATATACCTAGCTAGGTTTCTCGAGCACACTATATGACATGAAATAGCGCTGCTATCTAGTGCTCTTGCAAATGGATAACATTCTTGCAAAACTGCTGCCATATAGTGCTCTATTCGCGCCCCTGGGCTTACGACCATGCTTTTCAACAAAAGATACCAAAAAGAATGAAGAAAACTTGATAACATAAGTACATGAGACTTTTGTTTCAAATTACATGCTCTATCTAAATCATGAGAGGAAAAAAAATGGATTTGTATGATGGAGATACTAGCCTCTCTAGAAGAAGGAAAAGTACACTTTTCAGAGATATTTTACAGCAAGAGCAGACACAATAATTGTATGGAAATGTTTTATTTTCCATAATTATCCACTTTAGTAGGAGATTGATATATATATATTTTTTACATGTGCTAAAAGAAATGTATTCAGTGAGCTTACTACAGTAGAAGTATTTCCAACTAAGCCAAAATTAGACTTCATCTTTTTTCGCATTTGCTTGCACTCTGCAGATTTTGATGCACATTCAAGCAATAAATTCCAACTTCAAACATTTCTCACTGGCATAGATGACAGCTGACGAGATTGTTTTAAAAATAGTAATCCAAGGGCAGGTGACAAAAAATGTCACACAGGCAGCACCTGGCGCAGGGACCGCATGGAAAACAATTTCCAGATGTCACTCTCTCAATTCTATTTTTGAATCGAGTTTGAGCTATATTTCAATTTAACTGGTAGGTTACATTAAACATACTTGCTGAAGTAGTTGCACAAGCAAATATGTGCTTTCTGTTTTTTTGTGTAATACTGTATATGTTTAATACTTATATGTTTTTCTATTTAAAATTATGGGAATGTATTGTTTAAATGTCAAGTAATTTTTCATATTTTATAAGACTTTCCAAATATTTATCACTATTGTAAATAGTTTGTATGTAATAGCGTATGTATTTAAATTTACTGGCATTACAGTTATTTTTTCTTTTATAAAAAATAATCAATTTTACATTGTTTCTTTAGTGGCACACTTCAAAGATGTGTATAATGTGTGTGTATGTATGTATATATATATATATATATATATATATATATATATATATATATATATATATATATATATATATATATATATATATATATACATACACACACAGTGGGGCAAAAAAGTATTAAGTCAGCCACCAATTGCGCAAGTTCTCCCACTTAGGAAGATGAGAGAGGCCTGTAATTTTCATCAACTATGAGACACAAAATGTGGAAACAAATCCAGACAATCACATTGTCTGATTTGGAAAGGATTTATTTGCAAATTATGGTGGAAAATAAGTATTTGGTCGCCTACAAACAAGCAAGATTTCTGGCACTCACAGACCTGTATCTTTTTCTTTAAGAGGCTCCTCTGTCCTCTACTCATTACCTTATTAATGGCACCTGTTTGAACTTGTTATCAGTATAAAAGACACCTGTCTACAACCTCAAACAGTCACACTCCAAACTCCACTATGGTGAAGACCAAAGAGCTGTTGAAGGACACCAGAAACAAAATTGTAGACCTGCACCAGGCTGGGAAGACTGAATCTGCAATAGGCAAGCAGCTTGGTGTGAAGAAATCAACTGTGGGAGCAATAATAGAAAAAAAAAATGGGGTCAAAATGATCACAAGAACAGTGAGCAAACATCCCAGAACCACAGAGGGGGCCTAGTGAATGACCTGCAGAGAGCTGGGACCAACGTAACAAAGGCTACCATCAGTAACACACTACGCTGCCAGGGACTCAGATCCTGCAGTGCCAGACGTGTCCCCCTGCTTAAGCCAGTACAGGTCCGGGCCCGTCTGAAGTATGCTAGAGAGCATTTGGATGATCCAGAAGCGGATTGGGAGAATGTCATATGGTCAGATGAAACCAAAGTAGAACTGTTTGGTAGAAACACAACTCGTTGTGTTTGGAGGAGAGAGAATGCCGAGTTGCAACCAAAGAACACCATACCTACTGTGAAGCATGGGGTGGCAACATCATGCTTTGGGGCTGTTTCTCTGCAAAGGGAACAGGACAACTGATCCGTGTACATGAAAGAATGAATGGGGCCATGTATCGTGAGATTTTGAGTGCAAACCTACTTCCATCAGCAAGGGCATTAAAGATGAAACGTGGCTGGGTCTTTCAGCATGACAATGATCCCAAACACACCTCCCGGGCAACGAAGGAGTGGCTTCGTAAGAAGCATTTCAAGGTCCTGGAGTGGCCTAGCCAGTCTCAAGATCTCAACCCCATAGAAAACCTTTGGAGGGAGTTGAAAGTCCGTGTTGACCAGCGACAGCCCCAAAACATCACTGCTCTAGAGGATATCTGCATGCAGGAATGGGCCAACATACCAGCAACGGTGTGTGACAACCTTGTGAAGACTTACAGAAAACGTTTGACCTCTGTCATTGCCAACAAAGGATATATAACAAAGTATTGAGATGAACTTTTAATATTGACCAAATACTTATTTCTCCAACATTGGTGTGTCCGGTCCACGGCGTCATCCTTACTTGTGGGATATTCTCTTCCCCAACAGGAAATGGCAAAGAGTCCCAGCAAAGCTGGTCACATGATCCCTCCTAGGCTCCGCCCACCCCAGTCATTCTCTTTGCCGTTGCACAGGCAACATCTCCACGGAGATGGTTAAGAGTTTTTTGTAGTTTTATTCTTCTATCAAGTGTTTGTTATTTTAAAATAGTGCTGGTATGTACTATTTACTCTGAAACAGAAAAGGATGAAGATTTCTGTTTGTAAGAGGAAGATGATTTTTAGCAGACAGTAACTAAAATCGATTGCTGTTTCCACACAGGACTGTTGAGATGAAGTAACTTCAGTTGGGGGAAACAGTTAGCAGACTTTTCTGCTTAAGGTATGACTAGCCATATTTCTAACAAGACCATGTAATGCTGGAAGGCTGTCATTTCCCCTCATGGGGACCGGTAAGCCATTTTCTTAGTTAAACATAAAAGAATAAAGGGCTTCAAAAAGGGCTTAAAAACTGGTAGACATTTTTCTGGGCTAAAACAATTGCTTTACTAGGCATATTATGCAGATTCTAACTAATTATTGGTATTATAATCTTGGGGAACGTTTAGAAAAACGGCAGGCACTGTGTTGGACACCTTTTTCAGATGGGGGCCTTTCTAGTTATAGACAGAGCCTCATTCTGGGACTGTATAGGGGTTAAATGTAAAAACGGCTCCGGTTCCGTTAATTTAAGGGTTAAAGCTCTGAAATTTGGTGTGCAATACTTTTAATGCTTTAAGACACTGTGGTGAAATTTTGGTGAATTCCTTCATACTTTTTCACATATTCAGTAATAAAGTGTTTTCAGTTTGAAATTTAAAGTGACAGTAACGGTTTTATTTTAAAACGTTTTTTGTGCTTTGTTGACAAGTTTAAGCCTGTTTAACATGTCTGTACCATCAGATAAGCTATGTTCTATATGTATGAAAGCCAATGTGTCTCCCCATTTAAATTTATGTGATAATTGTGCCATAGCGTCCCAACAAAGTAAGGACAGTACTGCCACAAATAATGATATTGCCCAAGATGATTCCTCAAATGAGGGGAGTAAACATGATACTACATCATCTCCTACTGTGTCTACACCAGTTATGCCCACACAGGAGGCCCCTAGTACATCTAGTGCGCCAATACTTATTACCATGCAACAATTAACGGCTGTAATGGATAACTCCATAGCAAATCTTTTATCCAAAATGCCTACTTATCAGAGAAAGCGCGATTGCTCTGTTTTAAACACTGAAGAGCAAGAGGACGCTGATGATAACTGTTCTGACATACCCTCACACCAATCTCAAGGGGCCATGAGGGAGGTTTTGTCTGATGGAGAAATTTCAGATTCAGGAAAAATTTCTCATCAAGCTGAACCTGATGTTGTGACATTTAAATTTAAATTAGAACATCTCCGCGCACTGCTTAAGGAGGTGTTATCTACTCTGGATGATTGTGACAATTTGGTCATTCCAGAGAAATTATGTAAGATGGACAAGTTCCTAGAGGTTCCGGTGCCCCCCGACGCTTTTCCTATACCCAAGCGGGTGGCGGACATAGTAAATAAAGAGTGGGAAAGGCCCGGCATACCTTTTTGTTCCCCCCCCTATATTTAAGAAATTATTTCCTATAGTCGACCCCAGAAAGGACTTATGGCAGACAGTCCCCAAGGTCGAGGGGGCGGTTTCTACTCTAAACAAACGCACTACTATTCCTATCGAAGATAGTTGTGCTTTCAAAGATCCCATGGATAAGAAATTAGAGGGTTTGCTTAAAAAGATTTTTGTACAGCAAGGTTACCTTCTACAACCAATTTCATGCATTGTTCCTGTCACTACGGCAGCGTGTTTCTGGTTCGAGGAACTAGAAAAATCGCTCAGTAAAGAATCTTCGTATGAGGAGGTTATGGACAGAGTTCAAGCACTTAAATTGGCTAACTCTTTTGTTTTAGATGCCGCTTTGCAATTAGCTAGATTAGCGGCGAAAAATTCAGGGTTTGCTGTCGTGGCGCGCAGAGTGCTTTGGCTAAAGTCTTGGTCAGCGGATGTGTCTTCCAAGACAAAATTGCTTAACATTCCTTTCAAAGGTAAAACATTATTTGGACCTGATTTGAAAGAGATTATTTCAGACATCACTGGGGGAAAGGGCCACGCCCTCCCACAGGATAGGTCTTTTAAGGCTAATAATAAGCCTAATTTTCGTCCCTTTCGCAGAAACGGACCAGTCTCTAATTCTGTATCCTCTAAGCAAGAGGGTAATACTTCACAACCCAAACCAGCCTGGAAACCAATGCAAGGCTGGAACAAGGGTAAGCAGGCCAAGAAGCCTACCACTGCTACCAAAACAGCATGAAGGGATAGCCCCCGATCCGGGACCGGATCTAGTGGGGGGCAGACTTTCTCTCTTTGCTCAGGCTTGGGCAAGAGATGTTCAGGATCCTTGGGCGCTAGAAATAGTTTCTCAAGGTTATCTCCTGGAATTCAAGGAACTACCCCCAGGTCTCAATTATCTTCAAACCAAATAAAGAGACAGGCATTCTTACATTGTGTAGAAGACCTGTTAAAGATGGGAGTGATACATCCAGTTCCAATAAGAGAACAAGGAATGGGATTTTATTCCAATCTGTTCATAGTTCCCAAAAAAGAGGGAACATTCAGACCAATTTTGGATCTAAAGATCCTAAACAAATTTCTCAGGGTACCATCGTTCAAAATGGAAACTATTCAAACGATCCTACCTAATATCCAGGAAAATCAATTTATGACTACCGTGGATTTAAAGGATGCGTACCTACATATTCCTATCCACAAGGAACATCATCAGTTCCTAAGGTTCGCTTTTCTGGACAAGCATTACCAGTTTATGGCACTTCCATTTGGATTAGCCACTGCTCCAAGGATTTTCACAAAGGTACTAGGGTCCCTTCTAGCGGTTCTAAGACCAAGGGGCATTGCAGTAGTACCTTACTTGGACGACATCCTGATTCAAGCGTCGTCCCTGTCAAAAGCAAAGGCTCATACGGACATCGTCCTAGCCTTTCTCAGATCTCACGGATGGAAGGTGAACAAAGAAAAAAGTTCTCTGTCCCCGTCAACAAGAGTTCCCTTCTTGGGAACAATAATAGATTCCTTAGAAATGAGGATTTTTCTGACAGAGGTCAGAAAATCATAACTTCTAAGCTCTTGTCAAGTACTTCATTCTGTTCCTCGTCCTTCCATAGCGCAGTGCATGGAAGTAATAGGATTGATGGTTGCAACAATGGACATAGTTCCTTTTGCACGAATTCATCTAAGACCATTACAACTGTGCATGCTCAGACAGTGGAATGGGGATTATACAGACTTGTCTCCGACGATTCAAGTAGATCAAAAGACCAGAGATTCACTCCGTTGGTGGCTGACCCTGGACAATCTGTCACAGGGAATGAGCTTCCGCAGACCAGAGTGGGTCATTGTCCCGACCGACGCCAGCCTAGTGGGCTGGGGCGCGGTCTGGGAATCCCTGAAAGCTCAGGGTCTATGGTCTCGGGAAGAGTCTCTTCTCCCGATAAACATTCTGGAACTGAGAGCGATATTCAATGCTCTCAGAGCTTGGCCTCAACTAGCAAAGGCCAAATTCATAAGGTTTCAATCAGACAACATGACGACCGTTGCATATATCAATCATCAGGGTGGAACAAGGACTTCCCTGGCGATGAAAGAAGTGACCAAGATAATTCAATGGGTGGAGGATCACTCCTGCCACTTGTCTGCGATCCACATCCCAGGAGTGGAAAATTGGGAAGCGGATTTTCTGAGTCGTCAGACATTCCATCCGGGGGAGTGGGAACTCCATCCGGAAATCTTTGCCCAAATAACTCAATTATGGGGCATTCCAGACATGGATCTGATGGCGTCTCGTCAGAACTTCAAGGTTCCTTGCTACGAGTCCAGATCCAGGGATCCCAAGGCGACCCTAGTAGATGCACTAGTAGCACCTTGGACCTTCAACCTAGCTTATGTATTCCCACCGTTTCCTCTCATCCCCAGGCTGGTAGCCAGGATCAATCAGGAGAGGGCCTCGGTGATCTTGATAGCTCCTGCGTGGCCACGCAGGACTTGGTATGCAGACCTGGTGAATATGTCATCGGCTCCACCATGGAAGCTACCTTTGAGACAGGACCTTCTTGTTCAGGGTCCATTCGAACATCCGAATCTGGTTTCCCTCCAACTGACGGCTTGGAGATTGAACGCTTGATTTTATCAAAGCGTGGGTTTTCAGATTCTGTAATAGATACTCTGATTCAGGCTAGAAAGCCTGTAACTAGAAACATTTACCATAAAATATGGAAAAAATATATCTGTTGGTGTGAATCTAAAGGATTCCCATGGAACAAGATAAAAATTCCTAAGATTCTATCCTTTCTACAAGAAGGTTTGGAGAAAGGATTATCTGCAAGTTCTCTGAAGGGACAGATCTCTGCTTTATCTGTTTTACTTCACAAAAGACTGGCAGCTGTGCCAGATGTTCAAGCATTTGTTCAGGCTCTGGTTAGGATCAAGCCTGTTTACAGACCTTTGACTCCTCCCTGGAGTCTAAATCTAGTTCTTTCAGTTCTTCAAGGGGTTCCGTTTGAACCCTTACATTCCGTAGATATTAAGTTATTATCTTTGAAAGTTTTGTTTTTGGTTGCAATTTCTTCTGCTAGAAGAGTTTCAGAGTTATCTGCTCTGCAGTGTTCTCCGCCCTATCTGGTGTTCCATGCAGATAAGGTGGTTTTGCGTACTAAGCCTGGTTTTCTTCCGAAAGTTGTTTCCAACAAAAATATTAACCAGGAGATAGTTGTACCTTCTTTGTGTCCGAATCCAGTTTCAAAGAAGGAACGTTTGTTACACAATTTGGACGTAGTCCGTGCTCTAAAATTCTATTTAGAGGCTACTAAAGATTTCAGACAAACATCTTCCTTGTTTGTTGTTTATTCTGGTAAAAGGAGAGGTCAAAAAGCGACTTCTACCTCTCTTTCCTTTTGGCTTAAAAGCATTATCCGATTGGCTTATGAGACTGCCGGACGGCAGCCTCCTGAAAGAATCACAGCTCACTCCACTAGGGCTGTGGCTTCCACATGGGCCTTCAAGAACGAGGCTTCTGTTGACCAGATATGTAAGGCAGCGACTTGGTCTTCACTGCACACTTTTGCCAAATTTTACAAATTTGATACTTTTGCTTCTTCGGAGGCTATTTTTGGGAGAAAGGTTTTGCAAGCCGTGGTGCCTTCCATTTAGGTGACCTGATTTGCTCCCTCCCTTCATCCGTGTCTAAAGCTTTGGTATTGGTTCCCACAAGTAAGGATGACGCCGTGGACCGGACACACCAATGTTGGAGAAAACAGAATTTATGCTTACCTGATAAATTACTTTCTCCAACGGTGTGTCCGGTCCACGGCCCGCCCTGGTTTTTTAATCAGGTCTGATGAATTATTTTCTCTAACTACAGTCACCACGGTATCATATGGTTTCTCCTATATATATTTCCTCCTGTCCGTCGGTCGAATGACTGGGGTGGGCGGAGCCTAGGAGGGATCATGTGACCAGCTTTGCTGGGACTCTTTGCCATTTCCTGTTGGGGAAGAGAATATCCCACAAGTAAGGATGACGCCGTGGACCGGACACACCGTTGGAGAAAGTAATTTATCAGGTAAGCATAAATTCTGTTTTTCCACCATAATTTGCAAATAAATTCTTTCCAAATCAGACAATGTGATTGTCTGGATTTGTTTCCACATTTTGTCTCTCATAGTTGAGGTATACCTATAATGAAAATTACAGTCCTCTCTCATCTTCTTAAGTGGGTGAACTTGCACAATTGGTGGCTGACTAAATACTTTTTTTGCCCCACTGTATATAATCTCCATTGGGGGGATCCAGCACTCACTTTAACAGTCCATACATCTGCCGGGGTGACATTCAACAAAAGATATTGACAATAAGTCCCAAAGAATTGCACTCTCCATTTACAAGCTCTTTAATGGTTAACGTTTTCGCGGTCTCCCCCATCCTCAGACCAAATAATGTAACAACATGATTACTTACCACCCTAAATAGTGCTCCCTCCACCATCGTATCCTCCGTGAACTGCTGTCAGCATCAACTGCGCATGCTCCAGAGACATTACGGCAATCCCACTAGGACAAATTTCCTAAAAAGTCAAAATAAGATAAACACTGTGAGATACAACCACAGACACCTGCATGTATAGCGTGCATAATGAATATCTATTCCTAATCTGGTTACTATCTCACCAGGGCAGAGCAGTCTAAAGAGTTTCAGCATTACCTGTTATTCTCTATCAAATACTATTACACAGAACACACTAAATTCACAAGTCATTATGCAAAAGGTGCAATGCATCATGTAAACACACAGCCTCCCTACTTATACAGATGCTGCCTAACATAAAAAGTATTCAACCTCATAGAAACAAGCAATATTTTATATATTAATAAATAAAATACTTATCACACAGTGCAAGTTATCGCTATATTTCTGATTTCTACACTATTCATGGAAATATGACTTGCTTGTCTCACTACATCCAATATATAACAAGAAGTAGTTGACATAGTCAATTTAGGCAGACTGAATACACTATTAAAAATAAATGCTATCAACTACTTCATTGACCGGATAAATAGATGAGGGATACACTATGAGCCTACTATAGGAAACTTTTGTGGGGCTAATAATTTATACTATGCTGGTTTATGCATACTAGTATGTATAGCCTAACTACACTTCTTACAGAGGTATGCTGGGAGCCCATTACATGAAACACCGGAAATCCAGATGTACATTTAAACCCTTCGGAGTTAGGGTGTCTAGGTCAAAAATCCAACGAGATACTCTTTGTAAAAGGCTCCTAGCTCTATCTCCACCCCTAGTCCTCACAGGAATGTGGTCTATAATGATGTACCTGAGGTCCGAAACGGCATGTTTAAATTCCAGAAAATGCCTTGCCACAGGCTGATTTGACCCACCATTTTTAATAGCTGCTCGTATTGCTGCGCAGTGGTTTGCCATTCAGGTCCTCAGGTCAAGCTGGGTCTTGCACACATAGAAACTTCCACATGGGCAATGCAAAAGATATACAATGAACTTGGTTGTGCACGTAACCCTATGCTTAATGAAAAACTTTTTGTTGGTCCATGGGTGCATACAATGTGTGTGCTCTGGGTTAGCCCTCCACAAGTTGTGCATCCACTACAATGAAAGCAACCTTTTTTGGAGGTACTTAACCAAGTTTTTTGAGTATAGCTTTTCCTGAAGTCCGGTCTTAACAATAGATCCTTCAAAGATCGTTTTCTCCTGAATCCCACTATAGGAGGCTCCATCTGCATGAGTGGTAGGGATTTATCCATGGAGATAATCTCCCAATTTTCTTTTAGTGTTCTTGAAAAACCCAGTCTCTCAAGAGTGAAGGTAGTCGTAAAGATCATCCTCTTCGCTTTCTCCTCTTTTGTTGATTTCTGTAGGCTTGCTCTTGTGTTAGACTATCTGCTATTTCTAGAGCTTGTTGGAGTTGATTATCACTATATCATCTTTCCCTTAATTTCAACTGCATTAGTGAAAGTTGTTTTTTTTTTAACTTCATCCGTATTGTTACGGACCACCCTTTTAAATTGTGAATCTTGTAAAGCACGTTTTAAGCTTGGTGGATGACAGCTGGATACAATATTGAGTTGTGGTCAGTCTCTTTCTGGAATTATTGTTGTGTAGAAACCTTCCATCGCTTTATAGATACGTATATCCAGGAAATCGATCTATTAATTATGGTAATTCAACTTGAACTGGACCTGGGAATTTACCCTATTCAGGTTCTCAAACCACTCCAACAGTTGAGTGTTGTTGCCACGCCATATCACAAACAGATCGTCGATGTAGCGTTTAAAGAAGGTTACTCTTGGGTAACGAAATAGTTTCATTCCTTCCGTCTCAAAACATGCTATGAAGAGATTGGCATAGGATTGGGGCCACATTGGACCCCATTCCTATGCCCGACATTTGTAAAAGTATTTCTCAGTACTCTAGGAACTGCATAATGACATTGATGGGTGGTCCAATATAGGGATACTTTAACAAATGATGAAATACTGCAGTCATGCCCTCCTCATGAGGAATAATAGTATAAAGACTGGTCACATCCAGTGTGACCAGAATATCATCAGCATTAAAATCAGACCAGGATTGCAGTTGTTTAATCAACTCAATTGAATCCAAAAGGAAAGAAAGAGTATTGTGCACCAGGGGCTGTAACAATGAATCCAAAAATGTTGCAATGGGTTGCAGGATAGATCCCCTCGCAGACACTATTGGTCTGCCTGGTGGAGAAATGGGGTCTTTGTGCACTTTGGGTAAAGTATAGATTACTGGAATCACCGGATTAACTACCCTTAGGTAATCTCTCAAAGATCTTAAAATATTCAATTGTAACAGGTGTTCCAAATAATCATCGATTTTACATTTGGAGGATTTCGTAAGCTCTTGGGTGACAATCTGTATACCTTGTTATCAGAGAGTTGGTTCATAACTTCTCCCCTATACTTCTGGTAGTCTTGTAGCACAAGGGCACCCCCCTTATCCGCTTCTCTTATAAACAGATCTTTGTTCTCCTGTAATCCTTTAAGTGCTTGTCTTTCAACTTACGTTAGATTGTTACAAATATTACCCTTTAAAGTGTGTTGGTCCTGCAGCATCTGGTCCCTGGTCATCCTTGTATAGGTATTAATGATTGCATTGTTACTCTTAGGGTCAAACTTTCCTTTTGGTCTGAAGCTTATTTGCTCTCCTTTATCAATCCCAAAGTGTTCTTTTAACTGTAGGGATCTTTGGAATTTGTACATGCACAGAAAAATCGTCAGCATATGTCGTGGGCACAAACTTAAAACCTTTTTCAAGCACATTACACTCAGCCTCGGATAAAGTGTGAGAGCTGAGATTCATAATTATGCATCTGGTTGATACATTCATTTGCGCCATTGTCTCTGGGGTCTTCCTCTTGTTCTTGTATCTGATCCCCCCCCTCCGTTTATGTGGCCTCTGCCCTGCATGTTTTTTGAGCGTGTTTGCATGCTCTGTGGTCCCTGGCTGTCTGTTATTGGACCAATTGTTGCTCCATCATTATCTGAACTATTATAGGAACTGTCCACAGTTGTCAAGGTTCTAGGTTTCATAACCCTTGGTCGGTGGTTTCTGCTATAATAACCCCTTTCCTGTGGGCCCAAGAGCCTCTTGTATACTTTTTTTCTTTATAATCTGATGTGACCGCATCCCACTTTCTTTCCTTAAAGGCTAATAGCTCTTTCTTTCATGTAATTAGCAAGAGTCCATGAGCTAGTGACGTATGGGATATACATTCCTACCAGGAGGGGCAAAGTTTCCCAAACCTCAAAATGCCTATAAATACACCCCTCACCACACCCACAATTCAGTTTTACAAACTTTGCCTCCGATGGAGGTGGTGAAGTAAGTTTGTGCTAGATTCTACGTTGATATGCGCTCTGCAGCAAGTTGGAGCCCGGTTTTCCTCTCAGCGTGCAGTGAATGTCAGAGGGATGTGAGGAGAGTATTGCCTATTTGAATGCAGTGATCTCCTTCTAAGGGGTCTATTTCATAGGTTCTCTGTTATCGGTCGTAGAGATTCATCTCTTACCTCCCTTTTCAGATCGACGATATACTCTTATATATACCATTACCTCTGCTGATTCTCGTTTCAGTACTGGTTTGGCTTTCTACTATATGTAGATGAGTGTCCTGGGGTAAGTAAGTCTTATTTTCTGTGACACTCCTAGCTATGGTTGGGCACTTTGTTTATAAAGTTCTAAATATATGTATTCAAACATTTATTTGCCTTGACTCAGAATGTTCAACTTTCCTTATTTTCAGACAGTCAGTTTCATATTTGGGATAATGCATTTTAACATTTTTCTTACCTTAAAATTTGACTTTTTCCCTGTGGGCTGTTAGGCTCGCGGGGGCTGAAAATGCTTCATTTTATTGCGTCATTCTTGGCGCGGACTTTTTTGGCGCAAAAATTCTATTTCCGTTTCCGGCGTCATACGTGTCGCCGGAAGTTGCGTCATTTTTTGACGTTATTTTGCGCCAAAAATGTCGGCGTTCCGGATGTGGCGTCATTTTTGGCGCCAAAAAGCATTTTAGGCGCCAAATAATGTGGGCGTCTTATTTGGCGCGAAAAAATATGGGCGTCACTTTTGTCTCCACATTATTTAAGTCTCATTTTTTATTGCTTCTGGTTGCTAGAAGCTTGTTCTTTGGCATTTTTTCCCATTCCTGAAACTGTCATTTAAGGAATTTGATCAATTTTGCTTTATATATATGTTGTTTTTTCTCTTACATATTGCAAGATGTCTCACGTTGCATCTGAGTCAGAAGATACTACAGGAAAATCGCTGTCAAGTGCTGAATCTACCAAAGCTAAGTGTATCTGCTGTAAACTTTTGGTAGCTATTTCTCCAGCTGTTGTTTGTATTGATTGTCATGACAAACTTGTTAAAGCAGATAATATTTCCTTTAGTAAAGTACCATTGCCTGTTGCAGTTCCTTCAACATCTAAGGTGCAGAATGTTCCTGATAATATAAGAGATTTTGTTTCTGAATCCATAAAGAAGGCTATGTCTGTTATTTCTCCTTCTAGTAAACGTAAAAAATCTTTTAAAACTTCTCTCCCTACAGATGAATTTTTAACTGAACATCATCATTCTGATTCTGATGATTCCTCTGGTTCAGAGGATTCTGTCTCAGAGGTTGATGCTGATAAATCTTCATATTTATTTAAAATGGAATTTATTCGTTCTTTACTTAAAGAAGTACTAATTGCTTTAGAAATAGAGGATTCTGGTCCTCTTGATACTAAATCTAAACGTTTAAATAAGGTTTTTAAATCTCCTGTAGTTATTCCAGAAGTTTTTCCTGTCCCTGATGCTATTTCTGCAGTAATTTCCAAAGAATGGGATAATTTGGGTAATTCATTTACTCCTTCTAAACGTTTTAAGCAATTATATCCTGTGCCGTCTGACAGATTAGAATTTTGGGACAAGATCCCTAAAGTTGATGGGGCTATTTCTACCCTTGCTAAACGTACTACTATTCCTACGTCAGATGGTACTTCGTTTAAGGATCCTCTAGATAGGAAAATTGAGTCCTTTCTAAGAAAAGCTTATCTGTGTTCAGGTAATCTTCTTAGACCTGCTATATCTTTGGCTGATGTTGCTGCAGCTTCAACTTTTTGGTTGGAAACTTTAGCGCAACAAGTAACACATCGTGATTCTCATGATATTATTATTGTTCTTCAACATGCTAATAATTTTATCTGTGATGCCATTTTTGATATTATCAGAGTTGATGTCAGGTTTATGTCTCTAGCTATTTTAGCTAGAAGAGCTTTATGGCTTAAAACTTGGAATGCTGATATGGCTTCTAAATCAACTTTACTTTCCATTTCTTTCCAGGGTAACAAATTATTTGGTTCTCAGTTGGATTCCATTATTTCAACTGTTACTGGTGGGAAAGGAACTTTTTTACCACAGGATAAAAAATCTAAAGGTAAAAACAGGGCTAATAATCGTTTTCGTTCCTTTCGTTTCAACAAAGAACAAAAGCCTGATCC
This sequence comes from Bombina bombina, assembly GCF_027579735.1. Lineage (NCBI taxonomy): Eukaryota > Metazoa > Chordata > Amphibia > Anura > Bombinatoridae > Bombina > Bombina bombina. The sequence goes on along the minus strand of NC_069507.1, from coordinate 140,343,383 downwards.
TTCATCCTCAGGAGCAGTTTCAGTTTGGAGACCATCTCCAGTTTGGAATAAATCCAAGCCAGCTAGAAAGGCAAAGCCTGCTTCTAAGTCCACATGAAGGTGCGGCCCTCATTCCAGCTCAGCTGGTAGGGGGCAGGTTACGTTTTTTCAAGGAAATTTGGATCAATTCTGTTCACAATCTTTGGATTCAGAGCATTGTTTCAGAAGGGTACAGAATTGGTTTCAAGTTGAGACCTCCTGCAAAGAGATTTTTTCTTTCCCGTGTCCCAGTAAATCCAGTAAAAGCTCAAGCATTTCTGAAATGTGTTTCAGATCTAGAGTTGACTGGAGTAATTATGCCAGTTCCAGTTCCGGAACAGGGGATGGGGTTTTATTCAAATCTCTTCATTGTACCAAAGAAGGAGAATTCTTTCAGACCAGTTCTGGATCTAAAAATATTGAATCGTTATGTAAGGATACCAACGTTCAAGATGGTAACTGTAAGGACTATCTTACCTTTTGTTCAGCAAGGGAATTATATGTCCACAATAGATTTACAGGATGCATATCTGCATATTCCGATTCATCCAGATCATTATCAGTTCCTGAGATTCTCGTTTCTGGACAAGCATTACCAGTTTGTGGCTCTGCCGTTTGGCCTAGCTACAGCTCCAAGAATTTTTACAAAGGTTCTCGGTGCCCTGCTGTCTGTAATCAGAGAACAGGGTATTGTGGTATTTCCTTATTTGGACGATATCTTGGTACTTGCTCAGTCTTTACATTTAGCAGAATCTCATACGAATCGACTTGTGTTGTTTCTTCAAGATCATGGTTGGAGGATCAATTTACCAAAAAGTTCTTTGATTCCTCAGACAAGGGTAACCTTTCTGGGTTTCCAGATGGATTCAGTGTCCATGACTCTGTCTTTAACAGACAAGAGACGTCTAAAGTTGATTTCAGCTTGTCGAAACCTTCAGTCACAATCATTCCCTTCGGTAGCCTTATGCATGGAAATTCTAGGTCTTATGACTGCTGCATCGGACGCGATCCCCTTTGCTCGTTTTCACATGCGACCTCTTCAGCTCTGTATGCTGAAGCAATGGTGCAAGGATTACACGAAGATATCTCAATTAATATCTTTAAAACCGATTGTTCGACACTCTCTAACATGGTGGACAGATCACCATCGTTTAATTCAGGGGGATTCTTTTGTGCTTCCGACCTGGACTGTAATTTCAACAGATGCAAGTCTCACAGGTTGGGGAGCTGTGTGGGGATCTCTGACGGCACAAGGAGTTTGGGAATCTCAGGAGGTGAGATTACCGATCAATATTTTGGAACTCCGTGCAATTTTCAGAGCTCTTCAGTTTTGGCCTCTTCTGAAGAGAGAATCGTTCATTTGTTTTCAGACAGACAATGTCACAACTGTGGCATACATCAATCATCAAGGAGGGACTCACAGTCCTCTGGCTATGAAAGAAGTATCTCGAATTTTGGTTTGGGCGGAATCCAGCTCCTGTCTAATCTCTGCGGTTCATATCCCAGGTGTAGACAATTGGGAAGCGGATTATCTCAGTCGCCAAACGTTGCATCCGGGCGAATGGTCTCTTCACCCAGAGGTATTTCTTCAGATTGTTCAAATGTGGGAACTTCCAGAAATAGATCTGATGGCGTCCCATCTAAACAAGAAACTTCCCAGGTATCTGTCCAGATCCCGGGATCCTCAGGCGGAGGCAGTGGATGCATTATCACTTCCTTGGAGGTATCATCCTGCCTATATCTTTCCGCCTCTAGTTCTTCTTCCAAGAGTAATCTCCAAGATTCTGAAGGAATGTTCGTTTGTTCTGCTGGTAGCTCCGGCATGGCCTCACAGGTTTTGGTATGCGGATCTTGTCCGGATGGCCTCTTGCCAACCGTGGACTCTTCCGTTAAGACCAGACCTTCTGTCACAAGGTCCTTTTTTCCATCAGGATCTGAAATCCTTAAATTTAAAGGTATGGAGATTGAACGCTTGATTCTTGGTCAAAGAGGTTTCTCTGACTCTGTGATTAATACTATGTTACAGGCTCGTAAATCTGTATCTCGAGAGATATATTATAGAGTCTGGAAGACTTATATTTCTTGGTGTCTTTCTCATCATTTTTCCTGGCATTCTTTTAGAATACCGAGAATTTTACAGTTCCTTCAGGATGGTTTAGATAAAGGTTTGTCCGCAAGTTCTTTGAAAGGACAAATCTCTGCTCTTTCTGTTCTTTTTCACAGAAAGATTGCTATTCTTCCTGATATTCATTGTTTTGTACAAGCTTTGGTTCGTATAAAACCTGTCATTAAGTCAATTTCTCCTCCTTGGAGTTTGAATTTGGTTCTGGGAGCTCTTCAAGCTCCTCCGTTTGAACCTATGCATTCATTGGACATTAAATTACTTTCTTGGAAAGTTTTGTTCCTTTTGGCCATCTCTTCTGCCAGAAGAGTTTCTGAATTATCTGCTCTTTCTTGTGAGTCTCCTTTTCTGATTTTTCATCAGGATAAGGCGGTGTTGCGAACTTCTTTTGAATTTTTACCTAAAGTTGTGAATTCCAACAACATTAGTAGAGAAATTGTGGTTCCTTCATTATGTCCTAATCCTAAGAATTCTAAGGAGAAATCGTTGCATTCTTTGGATGTTGTTAGAGCTTTGAAATATTATGTTGAAGCTACGAAATCTTTTCGTAAGACTTCTTGTCTATTTGTTATCTTTTCCGGTTCTAGAAAAGGCCAGAAAGCTTCTGCCATTTCTTTGGCATCTTGGTTGAAATCTTTAATTCATCTTGCCTATGTTGAGTCGGGTAAAACTCCGCCTCAGAGAATTACAGCTCATTCTACTAGGTCAGTTTCTACTTCCTGGGCGTTTAGGAATGAAGCTTCGGTTGACCAGATCTGCAAAGCAGCGACTTGGTCCTCTTTGCATACTTTTACTAAATTCTACCATTTTGATGTATTTTCTTCTTCTGAAGCAGTTTTTGGTAGAAAAGTACTTCAGGCAGCGGTTTCAGTTTGAATCTTCTGCTTATGTTTTTCGTTAAACTTTATTTTGGGTGTGGATTATTTTCAGCAGGAATTGGCTGTCTTTATTTTATCCCTCCCTCTCTAGTGACTCTTGGGTAGTCATTATCCCATACGTCACTAGCTCATGGACTCTTGCTAATTACATGAAAGAAAACATAATTTATGTAAGAACTTACCTGATAAATTCATTTCTTTCATATTAGCAAGAGTCCATGAGGCCCGCCCTTTTTTTGTGGTGGTTATGATTTTGTATAAAGCACAATTATTCCAATTCCTTATTTTATATGCTTTCGCACTTTTTTATCACCCCACTTCTTGGCTATTCGTTAAACTGAATTGTGGGTGTGGTGAGGGGTGTATTTATAGGCATTTTGAGGTTTGGGAAACTTTGCCCCTCCTGGTAGGAATGTATATCCCATACGTCACTAGCTCATGGACTCTTGCTAATATGAAAGAAATGAATTTATCAGGTAAGTTCTTACATAAATTATGTTTTCTCATAATTGTCCACCTGTTGTTGTAGTTTCTCAATCCAGGTGTCTCTAGTATCCTCTGTTAATTTCTATATATCAAGAAACTAAAATGTTAGACGTGAAAATTTGGTATAAAGAAACACATGTTTTATCATTTCCAAAAAAAAGGGGGGGGGGGATGACTTTGAGGATACCTATATCTCAAAAACCGAAGATGTTAAAGTAAAAATAATTTAAAATCTTCATTATAATCCATATCTTGAGAACTACTGACGTTAAGAGCAAGAAATTTACATCGCTAAAAAAAATATGTATACTTTTTTTTTTTGTTTGTGCACTTTTGACAGCGTCATAATCTATAATTAAAATTTAATATTGAAGTAATTAAACAGAAGAATAACATATTTTTAATGTGCTGGATGGACGCCTCACCCACAAGTTAACTGACTAGTGCCCATGTACGAGAAACACGAGAATTACTGAAAACTCTCATTCATTCTCCTGGGCTAGCCACGGAAGTTGCTGGGAAGTTCCTCTTCCTCATGGCCAGATTGTGTATCTTGTTTTCTTTTTGAACTGGCTGTTAGTTATGCAAAGTGGCATGTAAGGTTTGTTTTTTTTGTCTCAGTGATACTTCCTGCTTAGTAAGCAGTGTATATTCTGTCCTGCACAGTTCAAATGTTTTGTATAACTTCAGGTTGGAGGTTTAGGCAATACTTTATTGGTACTCCAGTGGTGCCTGTTTACTGTGTAAGACATTTAGGAACTGCAGTCACAAAGCTTCAGTCTTTCGATTAGCAGGAGATACTGACGGCATAGGCGGTCATTGTACCTTTCCTCTGCTACTGTGGTATGGAAGGGGTTACTGTCTGTTCCTGTCACAGGGGGCGGGTTTGGTGTGCTTGTGGCTCCTCTTTTCAGTCTGCAGCTTCTCCTCAAATTGATAGGAGGATTCTGCAGCTCTCCTGTCACCAGACTGTCCTGATCATTGGAGGTAAGACCCTCACACTTTTTCTGTCATAATTCAGATGGAGCAAGAAATTTTAAGAAACTTTCTAATTTACTCCTATTATCAATTTTCTTCTCTTGATATCTTTATTTGAAAAAGCTGGAATGAAAGCTTCGGAGCCGGCCCATTTTAGGTTCAGCACCTGGGTAGTGCTGGCTGATTAGTGGCTTAAAGTAGCCGCAAATCAGCAAGTTCTATCCAGGGTAGTGAACCAAAAACTGTCAGGCTCATAAGCTTTCATTCCTGCTTTTTCAAATAAAGATACTAGGAGTAAAGTATAAAGTTGCTTAATATTGCGTTCTCTATGCGAATCATAAAAGAAAACATTTGGTTTTAGTATCTCTTTAAGCTTCAGGGGATAGTGCCACGGTTCAGGGGTTTGGGCCTATACCAAAATTTGCCTACTGCTACATAATCAAGAGGTGGGAATACTTTTACAACTTGGCATGCTATAATTTTTTTATAACTAGTACCTGTTTACGATTCTCTGGTTCTTATTGTGATTACATTATGGAGCATTCCTCAACTGTCCCTTCGGATTCTTTTACTTGTGTTAGTTAATAAGAAATACTTTGCAAACCGGCAACAGTGTGCCTGCCTGCACAACTTTTTAATCCCCTGTTTAACATTAGTTTTACAGTCATAGTCAATGTATATGACCACATCTGTAGGCCAGTCTCAGTTTGTTGCTGTACCGGGAGGCATGAAGGATATTGGGCCTAGTTTTAAGGACCCTTTACAATCTGTGGTGTCAGAGGCTAAGGCTGCAAGTAAGCATAAGCATAAAACCAAGCATATTGCTACTGATTCTTTTAGGGATATTACTCCAGCGCAGATTGCTAATGAGTAAGAGGATTCTTCTTTGGTCTCTGATAGCAAATGTTCTGGCTTGGATGTTCAAAGCAGAAGATTTTACATTCCAGTTTAAGTTGAAACGCCTTGGTGCTTTGCTGAAGGAGGTGTTAAGGACCCTGGGTGTCCAGGATTCTAGCCTGTTCAGAGACTAGATATGATTTAAGACCAAAGTCCAAGGTTGCAGATACTTTTCGAGTACAAACTTTAGCATCTGAGCTTGTTTTTGAGTAATGGGAGAAACCTGGAATTCCTTTTATGTCTTCTATCTTTAAGAAAAATTTCCCGGTCCCAGAAGCAAATCTTGAACTCTGGGGAAAAGAACAACAATCTCATTAGAGGATAGTACTTCCTTTCTCCAACATTGGTGTGTCCGGTCCACGGCGTCATCCATAACTTGTGGGAATATCTCTTCCCCAACAGGAAATGGCAAAGAGTACAGCAAAAGCTGTCCATATAGTCCCTCCTAGGCTCCACCCACCCCAGTCATTCTCTTTGCCGTTGCACAGGCAACATCTCCACGGAGATGGTGAAGAGTATGTGGTGATTAGTTGTAGTTTTTTTATTCTACTATCAAGAGTTTGTTATTTTAAAATAGTGCTGGTATGTACTATTTACTCTGAAACAGAAAAAGATGAAGAGTTCTGTTTGTGAGAGGAATATGATTTTAGCAGCAGTAACTAAAATCGTTTGCTGTTTCCACATAGGACTGTTGAGATGAAATAACTTCAGTTGGGGGAAACAGTTAGCAGACTTTTCTGCTTAAGGTATGACTAGCCATTTTTCTAACAAGACTGTGTAATGCTGGAAGGCTGTCATTTCCCCTCATGGGGACCGGTAAGCCATTTTCTTAGTCTAAAACAAACAGAATAAAGGGCTTAATATGGGCTATAAAACTGGTAGACATTTTTATGGGCAAGATCGATTGCTTTATTTGGGCATTTTATAAAGATTGATGTTGATATTCACACTTATAAAATTTGGGGAACGTTTTTCTCTTAAGTGTGTTCAGTCCACGGGTCATCCATTACTTATGGGATATATTCTCCTCCCCAACAGGAAGTTGCAAGAGGATCACCCAAGCAGAGCTGCTATATAGCTCCTCCCCTCACATGTCATATCCAGTCATTCTCTTGCAAGTCTCAACAAAGAAGGAGGTTGCGAGAGGAGATAGGAGTTTTTTTACCTAATTATTCTTCAATCAAAAGTTTGTTATTTTAAAATGGCACCGGAGTCTGCTGTTTTTTTCTCTCAGGCAGTATTTAGAAGAAGAATCTGCCTGCGTTTTTCTATGATCTTAGCAGACGTAACTAAGATCCACTGGCTGTTCTCGCACATTCTGAGGAGTGGGGTAACTTCAGAAAAGGGAATAGCATGTGGGGTCCCCCGCAAATGAGGTATGTGCAGTAATATTTTCTAGGAATGGAATTGACTAAGAAAACACTGCTGTTACCCATATGATGTAAGTACAGCCTTTAATGCAGTAGTAGCGACTGGTATCAGGCTGATAAATGTATGCGCAGTTGAGTTATTTTCTAGGGAATAGAATTTGACTGAGAAAATACTGTTAATACTGAAATAAATGTATGAGCCTTAACTGCAGTAGAAGCGACTGGTAGCAGGCTTAGTGATAACTTTGCATAACACTGGAAAGTTGTTTTTAAAACGTTTACTGGCATGTTATTCGTTTTGTGAGGTACTTTGGTGATAAATCTTTTTGGGCATGATTTTTTTTCCATATGGCTAACGTGTATTTCTGCATAGAAACCGTTGTAACAGGTCTCCCACTGTTGTAATATGAGAGGGAGGGGCCTTTTTTAGCGCCTTGTTGCGCAGTTAAAATTCTTGCACAGTCTTCCTCCTTGATCCAGGACGTCTACAGAGAGCTCAGGGGTCTTCAAAATTCATTTTTGAGGGAGGTAATCAGTCACAGCAGACCTGTGACAGTGTGTTTGACTGTGATAAAAGCGTTAAATCTTAAATTGATTATCCGTTTTTGGGTATTGAGGGGTTAATCATCCGTTTGCTAGTGGGTGCAATCCTCTGCTAAATTCATACAATTACTGTTAAAATTGTTGGCTATAACTGAATTAGTTCATTGTTATTTCAACTGTGACAGTTTTTTGTGTTTTTAAAACCGCTGCAGCGTTTTTTTCAATTGCTTGTAAATTTATTGACAGATTTTTTCCAAGCTTGCTAGCCTTCATTGCTAGTCTGTTTAAACATGTCTGATACAGATGAATCTACTTGTTCATTATGTTTAAAAGCCAATGTGGAGCCCAATAGAAATATGTGTACCAATTGTATTGATGTTACTTTAAATAAAAGTCAGTCTTTACCGGTAAAGAAATTATCACCAGACAACGAGGGGGAAGTTATGCCGCCTAACTCTCCTCACGTGTCAGTACCTTGCCTCCCGCTCAGGAGGTGCGTGAGATTGTGGCGCCAAGTACATCAAGGCCCTTACAAATCACTTTGCATGATATGGCTAATGTTATGAAAGAAGTATTATCTAATTTGCCTGAGTTAAGAGGCAAGCGCGATAGCTCTGGGTTTAGAACAGAGCGCGCCGATGACACGAGAGCCATGTCCGATACTGCGTCACAATTTGCAGAACATGAGGGCGGAGAGCTTCATTCTGTGGGTGACGGATCTGATCCGGGGAGACCGGATTCAGAAATTTCAAATTTTAAATTTAAGCTTGAGAACCTCTGTGTATTACTAGGGGAGGTGTTAGCGGCTCTGAACGATTGCTACACGGTTGCAATCCCAGAGAAATTATGTAGGCTGGATAAATACTATGCGATACCGGTGCGTACTGACGTTTTTCCTATACCTAAAAGGCTTACAGAGATTATTAGCAAGGAGTGGGATAGACCCGGTGTGCCCTTTTCCCCTCCTCCGATATTTAGAAAAATGTTCCCAATAGACGCCACCACACGAGACTTATGGCAGACGGTCCCTAAGGTGGAGGGAGCAGTTTCTACTTTAGCCAAGCGTACCACTATCCCGGTGGAGGATAGTTGTGCTTTCTCAGATCCAATGGATAAAAAATTAGAAGGTTACCTTAAGAAAATGTTTGTTCAACAAGGTTTTATATTACAGCCCCTTGCATGCATTGCGCCCGTCACTGCTGCAGCGGCATTCTGGTTTGAGTCTCTGGAAGAGGCTATTCGCACAGCACCATTGGATGAGATTATGAACAAGCTTAAAGCCCTTAAGCTAGCTAATGCATTTATTTCGGATGCCGTTGTGCATTTAACCAAACTAACGGCTAAGAACTCCGGATTCGCCATCCAGGCGCGCAGAGCGCTATGGCTTAAATCCTGGTCAGCAGATGTAACTTCTAAATCTAAATTGCTTACTATTCCTTTCAAAGGGCAAACCTTATTCGGGCCCGGCTTGAAAGAAATTATTGCTGACATTACTGGAGGTAAGGGTCACACCCTTCCTCAGGACAGGGCCAAATCAAAGGCCAAACAGTCTAATTTTCGTGCCTTTCGTAATTTCAAGGCAGGAGCAGCATCAACTTCCTCCGCTCCAAAACAGGAAGGGACTGCTACTCGTTACAGATAGGGTTGGAAAGGCAACCAGTCCTGGAACAAGGGCAAGCAGGCCAGAAAACCTACTTCTACCCCTAAGACAGCATGTAGAAAAGGCCCCCTATCCGGAAACGGATCTAGTGGGGGGCAGACTTTCTCTCTTCGCCCAGGCCTGGGGAAGAGATGTCCAGGATCCCTGGGCGTTGAAGATCATATCTCAGGGATACCTTCTGGACTTCAAAACTTCTCCTCCACAAGGGAGATTTCATCTGTCAAGGTTATCAACAAACCTAATAAAGAAAGAGGCATTTCTACGATGTGTACAAGACCTCTTAGTAATGGGAGTGATCCACCCGGTTCCGCGGACGGAACAAGGGCAAGGTTTTTACTCAAATCTGTTTGTGGTTCCCAAAAAAGAGGGAACCTTCAGGCCAATCTTAAACCTGAAGATCTTAAACAAATTCCTAAGGGTTCCATCGTTCAAAATGGAAACTATTTGAACCATCCTACCCATGATCCAACAGGTTCAGTATATGACCACAGTGGACTTAAAGGATGCCTACCTTCACATACCGATTCACAAGGATCATTATCGGTACCTAAGGTTTGCTTTTCTAGACAATCATTACCAGTTTGTAGCTCTTCCCTTCGGGTTGGCTACGGCCCCGAGAATTTTTACAAAGGTTCTGGGCTCGCTTCTGGCGGTACTAAGACCACGAGGCATAGCGGTGGCTCCGTACCTAGACGACATCCTGATACAAGCGTCAACTTTTCAAAATGCAAAGTCTCATACAGAGATAGTTCTAGCATTTCTAAGGTTGCATGGGTGGAAAGTGAACATGGAAAAGAGTTCTCTGTTCCCACTCACAAGGGTTCCCTTTCTAGGGACTCTTATAGATTCTGTAGAGATGAAGATTTACCTGACGGAGTCCAGGTTATCAAAAATCCTAAATGCTTGCCGTGTCCTTCATTCCATTCCAAGCCCATCAGTAGCTCAGTGCATGGAAGTTATCAGCTTAATGGTCGCGGCAATGGACATAGTGCCATTTGCGCGCCTACATCTCAGACCGCTGCAACTATGCATGCTAAGTCAGTGGAATGGGGATTACTCAGATCTGTCCACTTTACTAAATCTGGACCAGGAGGCCAGAGATTCTCTTCTCTGGTGGTTGTCGCGGGTTCATCTGTCCAAAGGAATGACTTTTCGCAGACCAGATTGGACGATTGTAACAACAGATGCCAGCCTACTAGGCTGGGGTGCAGTCTGGAACTCCCTGAAGGCTCAGGGATCGTGGACTCAGGAGGAGAAACTCCTCCCAATAAACATTCTGGAATTAAGAGCAATATTCAATGCTCTTCTAGCTTGGCCTCAGTTAGCAACACTGAGGTTCATAAGATTTCAGTCGGACAACATCACAACTGTGGCTTACATCAATCATCAAGGGGGAACCAGGAGTTCCCTAGCGATGTTGGAAGTCTCGAAGATAATTCGCTGGGCAGAGTCGCACTCTTGTCACCTGTCAGCGATCTACATCCCAGGCGTGGAGAACTGGCAGGCGGACTTTCTAAGTCGCCAGACCTTTCATCCGGGGGAGTGGGAACTTCACCCGGAGGTGTTTGCTCAACTGATCCTTTGTTGGGACGAACCGGAGCTGGATCTCATGGCATCTCGCCAGAACGCCAAGCTTCCTTGTTACGGATCCAGGTCCAGGGACCCGGGAGCGGTGCTGGTAGATGCACTAGCAGCCCCTTGGGTTTTCAACATGGCTTATGTGTTTCCACCATTTCCGTTGCTACCTCGACTGATTGCCAGGATCAAACAGGAGAGAGCATCTGTGATTCTGATAGCGCCTGCGTGGCCACGCAGGACCTGGTATGCAGACCTAGTGGACATGTCGTCCTGCCCACCATGGTCTCTGCCTCTGAGGCAGGACCTTCTAATTCAGGGTCCTTTCAACCATCCAAGCCTAATTTCTCTGAGGCTGACTGCATGGAGATTGAACGCTTGATTCTATCAAAGCGTCTGTTATTGATACGTTAATACAGGCTCGGAAACCTGTTACCAGAAAAATTTACCATAAGATATGGCGTAAATATTTATATTGGTGTGAATCCAAGAGTTACTCATGGAGTAAGGTTAGGATTCCTAGGATATTGGCTTTTCTATAAGGAGGTTTAGAAAAGGGTTTATCCGCTAGTTCATTAAAGGGACAGATTTCTGCTCTGTCTATTCTTTTACACAAACGTCTGAATCCAGACGTCCAGGCTTTTTGTCAGGCTTTGGCTAGGATTAAGCCTGTCTTTAAAACTGTTGCTCCTCCGTGGAACTTAAACTTGGTTCTTAAAGTTCTTCAGGGTGTTCCGTTTGAACCCCTTCATTTCATTGATATTAAACTTTTATCTTGGAAAGTTCTGTTTTTGATGGCTATTTCCTCGGCTCGAAGAGTCTCTGAGTTATCTGCCTTACATTGCGATTCTCCTTATCTGATTTTTCATTCAGACAAGGTAGTTCTGCGTACTAAACCTGGATTTTTACCTAAGTTTGTTTCTAACAGGAATATCAATCCTTCATTATGTCCTAATCCTTCTTCAAAGAAGGAACGTCTTTTGCATAATCTGGACGTAGTCCGTGCCCTGAAGTTCTACTTACAGGCAACTAATGATTTTCGGCAAACTTCTTCTCTGTTTGTCGTTTATTCTGGTCAGAGGAGAGGTCAAAAGGCTTCGGCCACCTCTCTCTCTTTTTGGCTTCGTAGCATAATACGTTTAGCCTATGAGACTGCTGGACAGCAGCCTCCTGAAAGAATTACAGCTCATTCCACTCGAGCTGTGGCTTCCACCTGGGCATTTAAGAATGAGGCCTCTGTTGAACAGATTTGCAAGGCTGCAACTTGGTCTTCTCTTCATACCTTTTCAAAATTTTACAAATTTGACACTTTTGCTTCTTCGGAGGCTGGTTTTGGGAGACAGGTTCTACAGGCAGTGGTTCCTTCTGTTTAATGTTCCTGCCTTGTCCCTCCCATCATCCGTGTACTTTAGCTTTGGTATTGGTATCCCATAAGTAATGGATGACCCGTGGACTGAACACACTTAACAAGAGAAAACATAATTTATGCTTACCTGATAAATTTATTTCTCTTGTAGTGTGTTCAGTCCACGGCCCGCCCTGTCTTTTTTGAGGCAGTTCTAAATTTTACTTAAAACTCCAGTCACCACTGCACCCTATAGTTTTTCCTTTCTCGTCTTGTTTCGGTCGAATGACTGGATATGACATGTGAGGGGAGGAGCTATATAGCAGCTCTGCTTGGTTGATCCTCTTGCAACTTCCAGTTGGGGAGGAGAATATATCCCATATGTAATGGATGACCCGTGGACTGAACACACTACAAGAGAAATAAATTTATCAGGTAAGCATAAATTATGTTTTTTAACGTCAGGCACTGATTTAGACACCTTTTCAGTCAAGAAGGGCCTTCCCTGTAGTAGGCTGAGCCTCATTTTCGCGCCATTACTGCGCAGTTTCTTTTGAGAGCAGGACATGCAGCTGCATGTGTGTGGGTCTGAAAGTATTTGAAAAGGTTCCTAGAAGGCTTCATTTGGTATCGTATACCCCCTGGGTTTGGTAAAGTCGCAGCAAAGGCTGTAGCTGGGACTGTAGAGGGGTTAAAACTTTAACCGGCTCCGGTTTCTTCATTTTAAGGGTTAAAGGTCTCAAATTTGGGGTGCAATGCTTTGAATGCTTTAAGACACTGTGGTGAAAATTTGGTTAAATTTGACCAATTCCTTCATAGTTTTTCACATATTCAGTAATAAAGTGTGCACTGTTTAAAATTTAAAGAGACAGTAACGGTTTTGTTTAAAAACGGTTTTTGTACTTTATTGACAAGTTTAAGCCTGTTTAACATGTCTGTGCCTTCAGATAAGCTATGTTCTGTATGTATGGAAGCCAATGTGTCTCCCCCTTTAAAATTGTGTGATAATTGTGCCATAGCGTCCAAACAAAGTAAGGACAGTACTGCCACAGATAGAAAAGTTGCCCAAGATGATTCATCAGATGAAGGGAGTAGACATAGCTCTACATAATCTCCTTCTGTGTCTACACCAGTTTTGCCCACGCAGGAGGCCCCTAGTACTTCTAGCGCGCCAATGCTTATTACTATGCAACAATTGACGGCAGTAATGGATAACTCCATAGCAAATATTTTAACCAAAATGCCTGCATATCAGAGAAAGCGCGATTGCTCTGTTTTAAATACTGTAGAGCAGGAGGGCGCTGATGATATTTGCTCTGTCATACCCTCACACCAATCTGAAGGGGCCATGAGGGAGGTTTTGTCAGATGGGGAAATTTCAGATTCAGGTAGAATTTCTCAACAGGCAGAACCTGATGTTGTGACATTTAAATTTAAATTAGAGCATCTCCGCGCACTGCTTAAGGAGGTGTTATCTACTCTGGATGATTGTGACAACCTGGTCATTCCAGAAAAATTGTGCAAGATGGACAAGTTCCTAGAGGTTCCGGTGCACCCAGACGCTTTTCCTATACCCAAGCGGGTGGCGGACATAGTGAATAAGGAGTGGGAGAAGCCCGGCATACCTTTTTGTTCCCCCTCCTATATTTAAGAAATTATTTCCTATGGTCGACCCCAGAAAGGACTTATGGCAGACAGTCCCTAAGGTCGAGGGGACAGTTTCTACACTAGCCATGCGCACTACTTTTCCTATCGAGGATAATTGTGCTTTCAAAGATCCTATGGATAAAAAATTGGAGGGTTTGCTTAAAAAGATTTTTTACAGCAAGGTTACCTCCTGCAACCTATTTCGTGCATTATTCCTGTCACTACAGCAGCGTGGTTCTGGTTCGAAGAACTAGAAAAGTCACTCAGTAGAGAGACTCCGTATGAGGAGGTTATGGACAGGGTTCACGCACTTAAGTTAGCTAATTCCTTTATTTTAGATGCCGCTTTGCAGTTAGCTAGATTAGCGGCGAAAAATTCTGGGTTTGCAATTGTGGCGCGCAGAGCGCTCTGGCTAAAGTCTTGGTCAGCGGATGTATCTTCCAAGACAAAATTGCTTAATATCCCTTTCAAGGGTAAAACTCTTTTTGGGCCAGAATTGAAAGAGATTATCTCAGACATCCACTGGGGGTAAGGGCCACGCCCTCCCACAAGATAGGCCTTTCAAAGCCAAGAATAAGTCTAATTTTCGTTCCTTTCGCAATTTCAGGAACGGACCGGCCTCCAACTCTGCAGCCTCTAGACAAGAGGGTAATGCTTCGCAAACCAAACCAGCTTGGAAACCGATGCAAGGCTGGAACAAGGGTAAGCAGGCCAAGAAACCTGCTGCTGCTAACAAGACAGCATGAAGGAGTAGCCCCCGATCCGGGACTGGATCTAGTAGGGGGCAGACTCTCTCTCTTCGCTCAGGCTTGGGCAAGAGATGTTCAGGATCCCTGGGCACTAGAAATAGTTTCTCAGCGTTATCTTCTGGAATTCAAGGAACTACCCCCAAGGGGATGGTTCCACATGTCTCACTTATCCTCAAACCAAATAAAGAGACAGGCATTCTTACATTGTGTAGAAGACCTGTTAAAAATGGGAGTGATACCCCCAGTTCCAACCGTGGAACAAGGAATGGGGTTTTTACTCAAATCTGTTTGTAGTTCCCAAAAAAGAGGGAACTTTCAGACCAATTCTGGATTTAAAGATCCTAAACAAATTTCTCAGAGTGCCATCGTTCAAAATGGAAACCATTCGAATGATTTTACCTACAATCCAGGAGGGTCAATTTATGACTACCGTGGATCTAAAGGATGCGTATCTACATATTCCTATCCACAAAGATCATCATCAGTTCCTAAGGTTCGCCTTTCTGGACAAACATTACCAGTTTGTGGCTCTCCCATTCGGGCTAGCCACTGCTCCAAGGATTTTCACAAAGGTACTCGGGTCCCTTCTAGCGGTCCTAAGACCAAGGGGCATTGCAGTGGCACCTTACTTGGACGACATTCTGATACAAGCGTCGTCTCTTTCAAAGGCAAAGGCTCACACAGACATCGTTCTGGCCTTTCTCAGATCTCACGGATGGAAAGTGAACATAGAAAAAAGTTCCCTGTCTCCGTCGACAAGAGTTCCTTTCTTGGGGACAATAATAGATTCTTTAGAAATGAAGATTTTCCTGACAGATGTCAGAAAGTCAAAGCTTCTAACGCTTGTCAAGTTCTTCACTCTATTCTACGGCCTTCCATAGCTCAGTGCATGGAAGTAGTAGGGTTGATGGTTGCAGCAATGGACATAGTTCCTTTTGCTCGAATTCATCTAAGACCATTACAACTGTGCATGCTCAAACAGTGGAATGGGGACTATACAGACTTGTCCCCAGTGATTCAAGTAGATCAGAAGACCAGAGACTCACTCCGTTGGTGGCTGACCCAGGATCACCTGTCCCAGGGAATGAGCTTCCGCAGACCAGAGTGGGTCATAGTCACGACCGACGCCAGTCTATTAGGCTGGGGCGCGGTCTGCGACTCCCTGAAAACTCAGGGCCTATGGTCTCGGGAAGAGTCTCTTCTCCCGATAAACATTCTGGAACTGAGAGCGATATTCAATGCTCTCCAGGCTTGGCCTCAACTAGCAAAGGCCAGATTCATAAGATTCCAATCAGACAACATGACGACTGTTGCTTACATCAATCATCAGGGGGGAACAAGGAGTTCCCTGGCGATGAGAGAAGTGACCAAAATCATAAAATGGGCGTAGGATCACTCCTGCCACCTATCTGCGATCCACATCCCAGGAGTGGAAAACTGGGAGGCGGATTATCTGAGTCGTCAGACATTCCATCCGGGGGAGTGGGAACTCCACCCGGAGATCTTTGCCCAGTTGACTCAATTGTGGGGCATTCCAGACATGGATCTAATGGCGTCTCGTCAGAACTTCAAGGTTCCTTGCTACGGGTCCAGATCCAGGGATCCCAAGGCGACTCTAGTGGATGTATTAGTAGCGCCTTGGACCTTCAACCTAGCTTATGTGTTTCCACCGTTTCCTCTCATTCCCAGGCTGGTAGCCAGGATCAAGCAGGAGAGGGCCTCGGTGATCTTGATAGCTCCTGCGTGGCCACGCAGGACTTGGTATGCAGACCTGGTGAATATGTCATCGGCTCCACCATGGAAGCTACCTTTGAGACAGGATCTTCTAGTACAAGGTCCATTCGAACATCCAAATCTAGTTTCCCTTCAGCTAACGGCCTGGAAATTGAACGCTTGATTTTATCTAAGCGTGGGTTTTCGGATTCTGTAATAGATACTCTGATACAAGCCAGAAAACCTGTAACTAGGAAGATTTACCATAAAATATGGAAAAGATATATCTGTTGGTGTGAATCCAAGGGATTCTCATGGAGTAAGATCAAAATTCCTAGGATCCTTTCTTTTCTCCAAGAAGGTTTGGATAAGGGATTGTCAGCGAGTTCTCTAAAGGGACAGATTTCTGCTTTATCTGTCTTATTACACAAACGACTGGCAGCTGTGCCTGATGTTCAAGTTTTTGTTCAGGCTTTGGTCAGGATCAAGCCTGTTTACAGACCTTGACTCCTCCCTGGAGTCTGAATTTAGTTCTTTCAGTTCTTCAAGGGGTTCCGTTTGAACCTCTACATTCCATAGATATCAAGATGTTATTTTGGAAAGTTCTGTTTTTGGTTGCTATCTCTTCTGCTAGAAGAGTTTCTGAATTATCTGCTCTGCAGTGTAATCCGCCCTATCTGGTGTTCCATTCAGATAAGGTTGTTTTGCGTACTAAACCTGGTTTCCTTCCAAAGGTTGTTTGCAACAAGAATATTAACCAGGAAATAGTTGTGCCTTCTTTGTGTCCGAATCCAGTTTCAAAGAAGGAATGTTTGTTACACAATCTAGATGTAGTTCGTGCTTTAAAGTTCTATTTAAAAGCTACAAAGGATTTCAGACAAACGTCTTCTCTGTCGTTTATTCTGGCAAGAGGAGAGGTCAAAAAGCTACTGCTACCTCTTTCCTTTTGGCTGAAAAGCATCATCCGATTGGCTTACGAGACTGCCGGCCGGTTGCCTCCTGAACGCATCACAGCTCACTCTACTAGGGCTGTGGCTTCCACATGGGCCTTCAAGAACGAGGCTTCTGTTGATCAGATATGTAAGGCAGCGACTTGGTCTTCCCTGCACACTTTTGCCAAATTCTACAAATTTGATACTTTTGCTTCTTCGGAGGCTATTTTTGGGAGAAAGGTTTTGCAAGCCGTGGTGCCTTCCGTTTAGGCAACCTGATTGGCTCCCTCCCTTCATCCGTGTCCTAAAGCTTTGGTATTGGTTCCCACAAGTTATGGATGACGCCGTGGACCGGACACACCAATGTTGGAGAAAACAGAATTTATGCTTACCTGATAAATTACTTTCTCCAACTGTGTGTCCGGTCCACGGCCCGCCCTGTTTTTTTTAATCAGGTTTGATGAATTTATTTCTTTAACTACAGTCACCACGGCACCTTATAGTTTCTCTTGTTTTTTCTTCTTGTCCGTCGGTCGAATGACTGGGGTGGGCGGAGCCTAGGAGGGACTATATGGACAGCTTTTGCTGTACTCTTTGCCATTTCCTGTTGGGGAAGAGATATTCCCACAAGTTATGGATGACGCCGTGGACCGGACACACCGTTGGAGAAAGTAATTTATCAGGTAAGCATAAATTCTGTTTTTAAGGACCCTATGCAAGGAAGCTGGAGGGTTATTTATGTAGGGCTTTTTTACAAGGTGGCCTACTATTTTAACCTGCTGTTGGTATAGCAGCAGTAGCAGGCGCTGCAGCTTTCTGGTGTGATTCTCTTAACAAATTGGTATCTTAAGAATCCTCTCTGGAAGAGATTCAGGATAAGATTCAGTACTTGGATAGCAAACTCGTTTATCTTTTATGCTACTGTTCAAATTGTACATACTAATGAGAAGAATGCAGAACTAGCTGTATTATGTTGTAGAGCCCTCTGCTTGAAATACTGATCAGCCAAAATGGTGTCAAAATTTTGCCTTTTAGGTCTCACCTTTAAGGGTAAGACATTATTTGGACTGGGCCTGGATTTAATTATTCCTTGTATATATTTTAATAGCAGACACCTCTCTACTACGTGACTTTTACAGTGTTTTGATGTATAAATGGGAGCCTAACACCTCTTAATGTTTTTTTTAACAGAAGAGTCCCTTTTAGGGTTGCCACCCGTCCCTTAAAATACAGAACACTTATAAGTTACACATGCTGCAGGGAGGAATATGAATAGTGCTGTCCAGAGACACAATACATGTTCCTCCCTGCACACCCTGCAGCATGTGTAACTCATAAGTGTCCAGGAAAACATGGCTGAGGTGGCAACCCTAGTCCCTTTGTACAAACGAGGATCACATGCACAGGTGACTCTTACATGATCACCATGGCAACAGTGTTCACCTGATATAGACATAGACATATAAATCAAAATCTAGTAGTTGGGTTATGGTTTTCTGCCCCTACAACACATAGTGGAACATGACACCTGTTATTTGGAAGATGTAATCCAGCCATATAAAATTAGTTATTTAGTTGTTTACCTAATAATTACTTCGCAGCAACCACTGGCTTCATTGTGTTGTGGTTTTGTCAGGGCGCATAGATCCTTGTTTGTTTGAACTAATTAAAAAATGCAGGTATCCAAATACATGTGAGACGTTTGTTTAAAAGTAGATCATGTTTTGTCTAATTCTGTACTTTTATGGGGTTTTTTTTTGTATATTTTTTGTTATGTGTAGATATTGTATTTCTTCTTATTGTTCAGCATTCATTGCAAGAAACAGTGACAAAATAATAGTTTTTATTAAATTTAGCCTACATTTTGTTGTTTTGGGAAAGAGAACTGTTGTGAATACGAAATCGTAAAGAATGTGTAGCCCATTGATGCATTATTTTATAATTGTTAGAAGTGAATTTTACAATATATTCTATTATGGTTAGGTTCAGATGTAAATGATCACTTACACAGGGCATCTAGTTACCAAAAATATCCACTTTCCTGACGGGCGAGTAAAACTTACCAGCCCGCATGAAATGCTATTCGCCCAATAGTGTCTGCAGATAAATAATCCCTGTATTACCCATTCCCCAGTTTTGCATAACCAACACGGTTATATGAATATACTTTTTAGCTCTGTGATTACCTTGTATCTAAGCCTCTGCAGACTGTCCCCTTATTTCAGTTCTTTTGATACTTATATTTTAGCCAATCAATGCTGACTTCTAGGTAACTCCACGGGTGTGAGCACAATGTTATCTATTTTAAACACATGCACTAATGCCATTCAAATGCATTCAGATAAGAGGCGGTGTTCAAGGGCAAGTGCTTAGAAATTAGCATATGAGCCAACCTAGGTTTAGCTTTCAACAAAAAATACCAAGAGAACAAAGCAAATTTGATGTTAAAAGTAGATTGGAAAGCTATTTAAAATTGCATGAATCATGAAAGTTTAATTCGGAGAAGACTGTCCCTTTTAAATAAAAATAAAAATTCTAAGTGAACCATGCACATTCCATTTCTTTTAAAGGGACAGTCAAGTCCAAAAAAAACTTTCATGTTTCAAATAGGACATGTAATTTTAAACAACTTTCCAATTCACTTTTATCACCAATTTTGCTTTGTTCTCTTGGTATTCTTAGTTGAAAGCTAAACCTAGGAGGTTCATATGCTAATTTCTTAGACCTTGAAGGCTGTCTCTAATCTAAATGCATTTTACTAGTTTTTCACCACTAGAGGGCATTAGTTCACATGTTTCATAGAGATAACATTGAGCTCATGCACGTGAATTTACCATGGAGACAGCTCTGATTGGCTAAACTGCAAGTCTGTCAAAAGAACTCCAAATAAGGGGACAGTCTGCTGAGGCTTAGATACAAGGTAATTACTGAGGTAAAACGTGTATAATTATAACTGTGTTGGTTATGCAAAACTGGGGAATTGGTAATTAAGGAATTATCTATCTTTTAAAACAACAAAAATTCTGGTGTTGACTGTCCCTTTAAAAGTCGTGGCATACACTACACAGCATAATGTGCTTATGAGCTTTCATAGAACAGCCACACTCTTTTTGCCCATTGTCTTTTATCATCCAGCTCTTTTTTAAAGGTTTCTCTCACTTTTCTTTTTAATACTGTCTGTTCCTTCCTTTTTTTTTATTATTATCATGGGTTCACTGACCTTTAAAATATCTCCACATTGCACAAAACGCTAATCTGAAATTAAAGCTCAGCATCCAATGATGAAATTTGAGCATTGCCAGTAACTTAGCAGCATAGCCCCACTTTAAAAATAAAACTATGACAGAAAATATCAACTGCAAAACAGTAAATTTCGGCTGTCCATGACTAACTAACTATTATTTTTTTTTTATATCTTTCTTTATAAACAACAATGGATATAATCATACTTTCATATGGTGCAATTCCTTAGCTAAAGGAGAACAAGAATATACAAGATACAACATTGTATCAAGTTTATCATGAGCATACTAATTACATTCAAGATCTATTTACATCAGATCTATATTCACTTAATTATTAAGTATTTTATACAAAAGAACAATAGAAACAGACGTCAAGATACTGTTAACTCCATATATCAACATTGTTGAGCTTTTTTCTTGATTTTTTTTCCTCCCCCCCCAAATTTGAACACAAAAATAAAAAAAATAAAACCTATACATATTCTTAATTTCACAACAAGGGATGTTATCATACAAACATATGATACATATACCTGCGAGTGTAAACTGAGAAATATTCAAATTACAGCTTTGTATACATTTCTCCATGGGCAAAATGAATACATACAAAATCCTTAGATGTCAGATCTATGGTTACTTAAATGTAACAAATCCATAAACGCAAAGAAAAAAAATAGCTGTTATTGAAACCAGCATTAATCACTATAACATCCTTGTGACTTTTCCCTCCTACCCCCTTCCAGAATTAACCAACAGATGATGTGTGTGTGTGTGTGTATGTATGTATGCTTGTATGTGTACATGTGTATATGTATATATGTGTGTATGTATGTGTGTATATATATATATATATATATATATATATATATATATATATATATATATATATATATATATATATATATATATATATATATATATATATACACATATGTGTATATATATATATACACATATATATATATATATATATATATATATATATACATACATACACAGTATATGTGTGCTTGTGTATGTGTGTGTGTGTATATATATATATATAAAATAAAACAAACAATAAGCTCCACTCTCTCACCCCCCAGACACCCATCACATAGGATCTAGTACCATTCAACTGGGAAGCTATTCCTTAAGATTAAAGGGACACTGAACCCAATTTTTTTCTTTTGTAATTCAGAAAGAGCATGCAATTTTAAGCAACTTTCTAATTTACTCCTATTATCGATTTTTCTTCGTTCTCTTGCTATCATTATTTGAAAAAGAAGGCATCTAAGCTTTTTTTTGGTTTCAGTATTCTGGACAGCACTTTTTTATTGGTGGATGAATTTATCCACCAATCAGCAAGGACAACCCTGGTTGTTCACCAAAAATGGGCCGGCATCTAAACTTACATTCTTGCATTTCAAATAAAGATACCAAGAGAATGAAGAAAATTTGATAATAGGAGTAAATTAGAAATTTGCTTAAAATGTCATGCTCTATCTGAATCATGAAAGAATTTTTTGGGATACAGTGTCCCTTTAATGATTCAAAATATTCTGATTTATGGAATTGTTGCTTAAGCGTAAATTGAATCGGCATTGGATGAAGTAGTATGACTCTTAGCCATTTCATAAAAGAATTATTGGATTTTTTTACTTAGTCGAGAAGATATATTAAATTGTTCAAAAATTATTTGATAGTAAATGGTATGCAAGAAAACCGCTAATGTTTAGGACGTTTTACTCTTCCAACTTTTCCAAATTAGACTATGGCCCAGAATAATATATGTATTTATTAATTTAGCGTTTTCTCTGTTTTTGTAATTAGGAAAAAAATATCTTTAGATTGTTGTTTGTCTATTTTCTAGACTCTTATTAAGCCAATATTCCACTTTGCCCAAAAATGGTTAGATGAATAAAGTCAGGTTGCCAGTCAGGTCGGCAACTTTAAAATTTTAGTTGCAATTTTTTTTACCCGCATTTGGTGGCCAGACTGGTCTTTCTCTTGTTAAGTGTAGTCAGTCCACGGGTCATCCATTACTTATGGGATTATATCTCTTCCACAACAGGAAGTTGCAAGAGGATCACCCAAGCAGAGCCGCTATATAGCTCCTCCCCTCACATGTCATACCCAGTCATTCTCTTGCAACCTAACTAAAGATAGGTCGTTGTGAGAGGTCTGTGGTGTTTTTAAACTTAGTTTATTTCTTCAATCAAAAGTTTGTTATTTTAAATGGCACCGGAGTGTGCTGTTTGTTTCTCAGGCAGCATTAGAAGAAGAATCTGCCTGCGTTTGCTATGATCTTAGCAGACGTAACTAAGATCCACTGGCTGTTCTCGCACATTCTGAGGAGTGAGGTAACTTCAGAAAAGGGGAATAGCATGCAGGGCCCCCCTGCAAACGAGGTTTGTGCAGTAAATTATTTTTCTAAGCAATGGAATTGACTGAGAAATTACTGCTGATACCAATGTAATGTAAGTTCAGCCTTAAATGCAGTGGTAGCGACTGGTATTAGGCTGAGGAGTGTGTGTACACTGAAGTATTTTTCTAGGGAATGGAATTTGACTCAGAAAATACTGTTAATACTGAAGTAATGTGTAAGACTTAACTGCAGTTAAAGCGACTGGTAGCAGGCTTATTAATAACACTTCATAACTTTTAAAATGTATGTTCAAAACGTTTACTGGCATGTTAATCGTTTTTTGTGAGGTACTTGGGGCATGATTTTTACCACATGGCTAACTTTTGTTTCTGCATAGAAACAGTTAACTGAGCTTCCCCACTGTTGTAATATGAGTGGGAGGGGCCTATTTTAGCGCTTTTTTGCGCAGTAAAAATTCAGTCACAATCTTCCTACTTCATCCTCCATGATCCAGGACGTCTCTAGAGAGCACAGGGGTCTTCAAAATTCATTTTGAGGGAGGTAATCAGTCACAGCAGACCTGTGACAGTGTGTTTGACTGTGATAAAAACGTTAATTATTAAATTGTTATCCGTTTTTGGGTATTAAGGGGTTAATCATCCATTTGCTGGTGGGTGCAATCCTTTGCTAACTTAATACATTTACTGTGAAAATTTGGTTGCTATAACTAATTTGGTTCATTGTTATTTCAACTGTGACAGCTTTTTGTGCTTCTTAAAGGCACAGTAGCGTTTTTTATATTGCTTGTAAATTTATTTGAAAAGTATTTTCCAAGCTTGCTAGTCTCATTGCTATTCTGTTTAAACATGTCTGACACAGATAAATCTGTTTGTTCACTATGTATGAAGGCCAATGTGGAGCCCCATAGAAGGTTGTACTAAATGCATTGATGTAACTTTAAATAAAAGTCAGTCTTTACATGCAAAGAAATTATCACCAGACAACGAGGGGGAAGTTATGCCGACTAACTCTCCTCACGTGTCAGTACCTTCGCCTCCCGCTCAGGAGGTGCGTGATTTTGTGGCGCCAAGTACATCAGGGAGGCCCTTACAAATCACTTTGCAAGACATGGCTACTGTTATGACAGAAGTATTATCTAAATTGCCAGAATTAAGAGGCAAGCGTGATAGCTCTGGGTTAAGGACAGAGCGCGCTGATGATGCGAGAGCCATGTCCGATACTGCGTCACAATTTGCAGAACATGAGGACGGAGAGCTTCATTCTGTGGGTGACGGATCTGATCCAGGGAGACTGGATTCAGAGATTTCAAATTTTAAATTTAAGCTTGAGAACCTCCGCATATTGCTAGGGGAGGTATTAGCGGCTCTGAATGATTGTAACACGATTGCAATTCCAGAAAAATTATGTAGGTTGGATAGATACTATGCGGTACCGGTGTGTACTGACGTGTTTCCTATACCTAAAAGGCTTACAGAGATTATTAGCAAGGAGTGGGATAGACCCGGTGTGCCTTTTTCCTCTCCTCCCATATTTAGGAAAATGTTTCCTATAGACCCCACCACACGAGACTTATGGCAGACGGTCCCTAAGGTGGAGGGAGCGGTTTCTACTTTAGCTAAGCGTACCACTATCCCGGTGGAGGATAGTTGTGCTTTTTCAGATCCAATGGATAAAAAATTAGAAGGTTACCTTAAGAAAATGTTTGTTCAACAAGGTTTTATCTTACAGCCCCTTGCATGCATTGCGCCTGTCACTGCTGCTGCGGCATTCTGGTTTGAGTCTCTGGAAGAGGCCATTCGCACAGCTCCATTGGATGAAATTATGAACAAGCTTAAAGCACTTAAGCTAGCTAACGCATTTGTTTCTGATGCCGTTGTACATTTAACCAAACTTACGGCTAAGAACTCCGGATTCGCCATCCAAGCGCTCAGAGCGCTATGGCTTAAATCCTGGTCAGCTGACGTGACTTCTAAATCTAAATTGCTTAATATTCCTTTCGAAGGGCAGACCTTATTCGGGCCCGGCTTGAAAGAAATTATCGCTGACATTACGGGAGGTAAGGTCCATGCTCTACCTCAGGACAGGGCCAAATCAAAGGCCAAACAGTCTAATTTTCGTGCCTTTCGTAACCTCAAGGCAGGAGCAGCATCAACTTCCTCTTCTCCAAAACAGGAAGGAGCTGTTGCTCGTTACAGACAGGGCTGGAAAACTAACCAGTCCTGGAACAAGGGCAAGCAGGCCTGAAAACCTGCTGCTGCCCCTAAGACAGCATGAAGAGAGGGCCCCCTATCCGGAAACGGATCTAGTGGGGGGCAGACTTTCTCTCTTCGCCCAGGCTTGGGCAAGAGATGTCCAGGATCCCTGGGCGTTGGAGATCATATCTCAGGGATATCTTCTGGACTTCAAAGCTTCTCCTCCACAAGGGAGATTTCATCTTTCAAGGTTATCTGCAAACCTAATAAAGAAAGAGGCGTTTCTACGCTGTGTACAAGACCTCTTACTAATGGGGGTGATCCACCCAGTTCCACGGACGGAACACGGGCAGGGATTCTATTCAAATCTGTTTGTGGTTCCCAAGAAAGAGGGAACCTTCAGACCAATCTTGGACTTAAAAATCCTAAACAAATTCCTAAGAGTTCCATCATTCAAAATGGAAACTATTCGAACCATCCTACCCATGATCCAAGAGGGTCAGTACATGACCACTGTGGACTTAAAGGATGCCTACCTTCACATACCGATTCACGAGGATCATTATCGGTACCTAAGATTTGCCTTCCTAGACAGGCATTACCAGTTTGTAGCTCTTCCCTTCGGGTTAGCTACGGCTCCAAGAATCTTTACAAAAGTTCTGGGCTCACTTCTGGCGGTACTAAGACCGCGAGGCATAGCGGTGGCTCCGTACCTAGACGACATTCTGATACAAGCGTCAAGTTTTCAAACTGCCAAGTCTCATACAGAGATAGTTCTGGCATTTCTGAGGTCGCATGGGTGGAAGGTGAACGTGGAAAAGAGTTCTCTATTACCACTCACAAGGGTTCCCTTACTAGGGACTCTTATAGATTCTGTAGAGATGAAAATTTACCTGACGGAGGCCAGGTTATCAAAACTTCTAAATGCTTGCCGTGCCCTTCATTCCATTCCACACCTGTCAGTAGCTCAGTGCATGGAAGTAATCGGCTTAATGGTAGCGGCAATGGACATAGTACCATTTGCGCGACTGCATCTCAGACCGCTGCAATTGTGCATGCTAAGTCAGTGGAATGGGGATTATTCAGATTTGTCCCCTCTACTAAATCTGGACCAAGAGACCAGAGATTCTCTTCTATGGTGGCTTTCTCAGCCCCACCTGTCCAAGGGGATGACCTTTCACAGGCCAGATTGGACGATTGTAACAACAGACGCCAGCCTTCTAGGTTGGGGCGCAGTCTGGAATTCCCTGAAGGCTCAGGGATCATGGACTCAGGAGGAGAAACTCCTCCCAATAAATATTCTGGAGTTAAGAGCAATATTCAATGCTCTTCTAGCTTAGCCTCAGTTAGCAACTCTGAGGTTCATCAGATTTCAGTCGGACAACATCACGACTGTGGCTTACATCAATCATCAAGGGGGAACCAGGAGTTCCCTAGCGATGTTGGAAGTCTCAAAGATAATTCGCTGGGCAGAGTCTCACTCTTGCCACCTGTCAGCAATCTACATCCCAGGCGTGGAGAACTGGGAGGCGGATTTTCTAAGTCGCCAGACTTTTCATCCGGGGGAGTGGGGACTTCATCCGGAGGTCTTCGCCCAACTGATTCATCGTTGGGGCAAACCAGATCTGGATCTCATGGCGTCTCGCCAGAACGCCAAGCTTCCTTGCTACGGATCCAGGTCCAGGGACCCGGGAGCGGTGCTGATAGATGCTCTGACAGCCCCTTGGGTCTTCAACATGGCTTATGTGTTTCCACCATTTCCGATGCTTCCTCGACTGATTGCCAAGATCAAACAGGAGAGAGCATCGGTGATTCTGATAGCGCCTGCGTGGCCACGCAGGACCTGTTATGCAGACCTAGTGGACATGTCGTCCTGTCCACCATGGTCTCTGCCTCTGAGGCAGGACCTTCTAATTCACGGTCCTTTCAACCATCCAAATCTAATTTCTCTGAGGCTGACTGCATGGAGATTGAACGCTTGATTCTGTCAAAGCGTGGCTTCTCGGAGTCGGTTATTGATACCTTAATACAGGCTAGGAAACCTGTTACCAGAAGAATTTACCATAAGATATGGCGTAAATATTTGTATTGGTGCGAATCCAAGAGTTACTCATGGAGTAAGGTTAGGATTCCTAGGATATTGTCTTTTCTACAAGAGGGTTTAGAAAAGGGCTTATCCGCTAGTTCGTTAAAAGGACAGATTTCTGCTCTGTCTATTCTTCTACACAAGCGTCTGGCAGAAATTCCAGACGTTCAGGCTTTTTGTCAGGCTTTGGCTAGGATTAAGCCTGTGTTTAAGACTGTTGCTCCGCCGTGGAGCTTAAACTTAGTTCTTAACGTCCTGCAAGGCGTTCCATTTGAACCCCTTCATTACATTGATATTAAGCTGTTATCTTGGAAAGTTCTGTTTTTGATGGCTATTTCCTCGGCTCGAAGAGTCTCTGAGTTATCTGCCTTACATTGTGATTCTCCTTATCTGATTTTTCATTCAGACAAGGTAGTTCTGCGTACTAAACCTGGGTTCTTACCTAAGGTAGTTTCTAACAGGAATATCAATCAAGAGATTGTTGTTCCATCATTGTGTCCTAACCCTTCTTCAAAGAAGGAACGACTTTTGCATAATCTGGACGTAGTCCGTGCCCTGAAGTTCTATTTGCAGGCAACTAAAGATTTTCGTCAAACTTCTTCCCTGTTTGTCGTTTACTCTGGACAGAGGAGAGGTCAAAAGGCTTCGGCTACCTTTCTCTCTTTTTGGCTTCGTAGCATAATACGTTTAGCCTATGAGACTGCTGGACAGCAGCCTACTGAAAAAATTACAGCTCATTCTACTAGATCTGTGGCTTCCACCTGGGCCTTTAAAAATGAGGCTTCTGTTGAACAGATTTGCAAGGCTGCGACTTGGTCTTCACTTCACACTTTTTCAAAGTTTTACAAATTTGACACACTTGCTTCTTCGGAGGCTATTTTTGGGAGAAAGGTACTTCAGGCAGTGGTTCCCTCCGTTTAAAGTTCCTGCCTTGTCCCTCCCTTCATCCGTGTACTTTATCTTTGGTATTAGTATCCCATAAGTAATGGATGACCCGTGGACTGACTACACTTAACAAGAGAAAACATAATTTATGCTTACCTAATAAATTTATTTCTCTTGTAGTGTAGTCAGTCCACGGCCCGCCCTGTCTTTTAGGCAGATCTAAATTTTTAATTAAACTCCAGTCACCACTGCACCCTATGGTTTCTCCTTTCTCGTCTTGTTTTGGTCGAATGACTGGATATGACATGTGAGGGGAGGAGCTATATAGCAGCTCTGCTTGGGTGATCCTCTTGCAACTTCCTGTTGGGGAAGAGATATATTCCCATAAGTAATGGATGACCCGTGGACTGACTACACTACAAGAGAAATACATTTATCAGGTAAGCATAAATTATGTTTTTCGTATGCACTGCTTACCCTTATTTAATCAGCCACTGTATAGTATGTAGCAGTTTCAAGCAAACGTCAGCATACTTAGATAAAACACACCTCTTTCTTTAGTTGGTGGTGTCAATCCAGACTTGAGTCTTCAGATAACGGGGCTTCGTAATGCTAATATTGATCAATAGAACATTTTATTTAAATTGTATTATTTTTTTTTGATGAAGAATACATAGCATTTTTCTAATTATTTCCAGCTTTTCATTCATGTTTTCCTGTCTATGGTAGGCTTTATACAATATCTTATCTAATTGTTCCAGGGCAAAATCTAAAACTAATTTAAGGGGATAAAATTAGTCATGTACATTTGTAGTTTTCGTGAGGTCACGAATGTCGAAGATGGTGTCCGAGAGCAGCATTTGGCTCTTTACAGAGTCCGATTTCTTCTTATGAAATGCAACACACTAAAATCTGGATTTGCACAGATCCAAAAACTGGATCGTTTTCTATTTTTTATTTTTTTTAATTACATAGTTTTTATTAAAGGGACACTGAACCCACATTTTTTTCTTTTGTGATTCAGATAGAGCATGCAATTTTAAGCAACTTTCCAATTTACTCCTATTATCAAATTTTCTTCATTCTATTGGTATCTTTATTTGAAATGCAAGAATGTAAGTTTAGATGCCGGCCCATTTTTGGTGAACAACCTGGGTTGTCCTTGCTGATTGGTGGATAAATCCATCCACCAATGAAAAAGTGCTGTCCAGAGTACTGAAACCAAAAAAAAAGCTTAGATGCCTTCTTTTTCAAATATTGATAGCAAGAGAACGAAGAAAAATTGATAATAGGAGTAAATTAGAAAGTTGCTTAAAATTGCATGCTCTTTCTGAATTACAAAAGAAAAAAATTGGGTACAGTGTCCCTTTGATTCTCTTGGTTTCATTTGTTAAAGGGACATGAAACCCAATTTTTTTCTTTCGTGATTTAGAAACAGCATGTCATTTTAAACAACTTTCTAATTTACTTCTATTATCTAATTTGCTTCATTCTCTTGATATCACTTGCTTAAAAGCATATCTAGATATGCTCAGTAGCTGCTGATTGGTTGCTGCACATAGAGGCCTTGTGTGATTGGCTCACACATGCGCATTGCTATTTCTTCAACAAAGACTATCTAAAGAATTGAGCAAATTAGATAATAGAAGTTGTTTAAAATTACATGCCCTATCTGAATCATGAAAGTTTAATTTTGACTAGACTGTCCTTTTAAAGGAGTAGCAATGCAATACTGGGAACTAGCTTAACACAGTGTAAGCAAATGACAAGAGGCATATATGTGAAACCACCAATCAGCAGCTAACTCCAAGTAGTGTATTGCTGCTCCTTAGCCTACCTAGGTATGCTTTATAACATAGGATACCAAGAGAACAAAGCAAATTAGATAATAGAAGTGCATTGGATAGTTGTTAAAAATTGTATGTGTGGTATACTGTTTCTTTAAGAAAAGACACTCTGGAGCTGGGAGGGAACTCTATGATCAGCAGCCATCTTCTTTATGTTAGTTTTCTTAGTTAGTTCAGTTAGTGTTGTTGCTTACATCATGAAAGTTTAACTTTACTGTCTCTTTAACCCCTTAATGACCGAGGACGTGCAGGGTACGTCCTCAAAAAAAAGGCAGTTAATGCCTGAGAACGTACCCTGCACGTCCTCGGTTTGGAAAGCAGCTGGAAGCGATCCTGCTCGCTTCCAGCTGCTTTCCGGTTATTGCAGTGATGCCTCGATATCGAGGCATCCTGCAATAACCATTTGTAGATATCCGGTGCAGAGAGAGCCACTCAGTGGCCCTCTCTGCACTGGACATTAACGGCTACGTTCGTTGGTGGGTGGGAGCCGGTGTGGGAGGTGGGTGGCGGCCATCGATGGCCTTTGTGATGCGGAGGGGGGCGGGGACGACCGGGGGGACGCGCACGGACGCGCGCACGGGGAGGCCGGGCGGGCGCGTGCACGGGGAGGGAGTGGGTGGGAACCACTACGCTACAGAATTTTTTTTTGTTAGAAGTGGGGATCAAAGGGGTTAATATGTTTATTTTGGTGATCGGTTTGGCTGGTGGGGTATTGGACTGTGGGGGGGAAGCTACACTACAGAAACAAATAGTAAAAAATTAAAAAAAAAACATTTTTATTTGCAAACTGGGTACTGGCAGTACCCAAGATGGCCCCAATAAGGCAGAGGGGGAGGGTTAGGGAGCTATTTTGGGGGGATCAGGGAGGTTGGGGGCTAAGGGGGGACCCTACATAGCAGCATATGTAAATATGCTTAAAAAAATTATTATTTTTTTTTTATACCTTTTATTTTAGTACTGGCAGACTTTCTGCCAGTACTTAAGATGGCGGGGACAATTGTGGGGTGGGGGAGGGAAGAGTGCTGTTTGGGAGGGATCAGGGGGTGGAATGTGTCAGGTGGGAGTCTGATCTCTACACTAAAGCTAAAATTAACCCTGCAAGCTCCCTACAAACTACCTAATTAACCCCGTCACTGCTGGCCATAATACACATGTGATGCGCAGCAGCATTTAGCGGCCTTATAATTACCAAAAAGCAACGCCAAAGCCATATATGTCTGCTATTTATGAACAAAGGGGATCCCAGAGAAGCATTTAAAACCATTTGTGCCATAATTGCACAAGCTGTTTGTAAATAATTTTAGTGAAAAACCTAAAGTTTGAAAAAGTGAACAATTTTTTTTTATTTGATTGCTTTTGGCGGTGAAATGGTGGCATGAAATATACCAAAATGGGCCTAGATCAATACTTGGGGTTGTCTACTACACTACACTAGAGCTAAAATTAACCCTAGAAGCTCCCTACATGCTCCCTAATTAACCCATTCACTGCTGGGCATAATACACGGTTGGTGCGCAGTGGCATTTAGCAGCCTTCTAATTACCAAAAAGCAAAGCCAAAGCCATATATGTCTGCTATTTATGAACAAAGGGGATCCCAGAGAAGCATTTACAACCATTTATTCCATAATTTCATGAGTTGTTTGTAAATAATTTCAGTGAGAAACCTAAAGTTTGTGAAAAAATTTGTGAAAAAGTAAAATAATTTTTTTATTTGATTGCATTCGGCGGTGAAATGGTGGCATGAAATATACCAAAATGGGCCTAGATCAATACTTTGGGATGTCTTCTAAAAAAAAATATATACATGTCAATGGATATTCAGAGATTCCTGAAAGATATTAGTGTCCCAATGTAACTAGCGCTAATTTTGAAAAAAAGTGGTTTGGAAATGGCAAAGTGCTACTTGTATTTATGGCCCTATAACTTGCAAAAAAAGCAAAGAACATGTAAACATTGGGTATTTCTAAACTCAGGACAAAATTTAGAAACTATTTAGCATGGGTGTTTTTTGGTGGTTGTAGATGTGTAACAGATTTTGGGGGTCAAAGTTAGAAAAAGTGTGTTTCTCCAACATAGGTGTGTCCGGTCCACGGCGTCATCCTTACTTGTGGGATATTCTCTTCCCCAACAGGAAATGGCAAAGAGCCCAGCAAAGCTGGTCACATGATCCCTCCTAGGCTCCGCCTACCCCAGTCATTCTCTTTGCCGTTGTACAGGCAACATCTCCACGGAGATGGCTTAGAGTTTTTTAGTGTTTAACTAAAATCCATGGCTGTTCCACACAGGACTGTTGAGAGCAATTAACTTCAGTTGGGGGAACAGTGTGCAGTCTCTTGCTGCTTGAGGTATGACACATTCTAACAAGACGATGTAATGCTGGAAGCTGTCATTTTTCCCTATGGGATCCGGTAAGCCATGTTTATTACGATGTAAATAAGGGCTTCACAAGGGCTTATTAAGATTGTAGACTTTTCTGGGCTAAATCGATTCAGTTTTAAAACATATTTAGCCTTGAGGAATCATTTTATCTGGGTATATTGATATTATAATATCGGCAGGCACTGTATTAGACACCTTATTTCTCTGGGGCTTTCCCAAAGCATAAGCAGAGCCTCATTTTCGCGCCGGTGTGGCGCACTTGTTTTTGAGAGGCATGGCATGCAGTCGCATGTGAGAGGAGCTCTGATACTTAGAAAAGACTTTCTGAAGGCGTCATTTGGTATCGTATCCCCTTTGGGTTTGGTTGGGTCTCAGCAAAGCAGATACCAGGGACTGTAAAGGGGTTAT
>NC_069507.1:140248941-140310961 GCF_027579735.1 Bombina bombina | reverse complement strand
CTCCTTGAGCTATTAATTCTTTACAGTATGGCGAGAATTCTCTCCTTTTCTTCGTGACTTCTGCCGAGTAATCTTGAAAGATGTATATCTTTTTCTCTTCGAATGTGACATTTGGCATTTGTCTGTAAGCTCTAATCATCGACATTTTGTCCTTGTAGTTAAGGTAACGCACCATTACCTGTCTTGGGGCTCTTTCCTCTACATTATCTCTCTGCAACATTCCAATTCTGTGGGCCCTTTCAACCACGCATGGTATACTAGAGGTTGGGAGTT
Organism: Bombina bombina; assembly: GCF_027579735.1. NCBI lineage: Eukaryota > Metazoa > Chordata > Amphibia > Anura > Bombinatoridae > Bombina > Bombina bombina. Next base: position 140,310,688 of record NC_069507.1, on the reverse strand, counting down.
TTAAGAGGCCTGGGAGAATTGTTTCTGCAAATTCTATCAAGTCCCTTGATGGGACGGATTCTGGAACTCCAACTATACGGATATTGTTCCGCCTCGACCTGTTTTCCAAGTCTTCCAGCTTGGCTTGTAGCATCTTGTTTTGTTTTTGGAGGTTGGTGATAGATGATGAAGTTTCTCTGTGTCTTTCCTCACTCTCTTCCACTTTCTGCTCTACACTTGTGAGACGTGACGAGAAAGCTTTAAAGTCTGTTGAGAGCGTGTCCATACCAGTCTGGAGCTGCTCAATCTTGGGTAAGAAAAGGGCAGAGAGTTGGGATACTATTGGGTGTGTATCTTGTGCAGGGAGATCAGAGGCATCTGTTCTTGAATGTTCTATTTCTGGAGTTTCTATGTGGTTTTTATTGCGCCTATCTGGCTGTTTCTGCCTTCCCGACATTGTGTCAGTCTTTTTATGGTATGGCGAAAAATATCTTTGCATGCAAACAGGTCTAGTTTCAAGGAATACTAAATGAAGAGTGAAGTTTTCTAGGTTCAAAACATGTGTCTGAAATCAGTATTTTCCGGAGATACAGAGGGTTTTAAGGAGGGGGGGGATTATGGCTGTTTTTTAGTGTGCCATATTCGCTTCTTGTCTCACAGTTGAGAAATTCAAGAAAAGGGGAGCAGTGCGAGTGGAGCAGATAGTGTGGCTGTTTTTGTCAATCTCTACTGTTCCCTGCGATCTATTTGTTGTGTTTTCTGTTGTCCCCTTCCTCCCCTTTAGAGTGGGTCTTGTTTTACTCTTGTCCGAGTGATGTAAAGGGTTGAGAGTTCTGTATGTCCTATGTCTTGATGTTCGGTTTTCCAGGAGTTAAACCGCAAATGTTTTGTTTTTTACTTTTCTATTTTCTAGCTTGCAGTCTCTAAATTTTTTTAGTGGGTAGTTATTGTGCAGTGCTTTATTAAGTCTCTAATTGCCACAATTCCTGAACTACTGTATGGGGGATCTGTGGTAAGTGAGGAGCTGAGCTCAAAATGGCGCTTGATTTCGCGCCCAAATGCTTATCGTTGTAGGATATGTGTGTCGCTTGTCCCTTCAGACCCAGCTTTAGTGCCCCAATCACTTACAATGTCTCTGTTCGCTCACTAGTGTTGAAGTTTTTTCCTTCCCAGTGAGTGGTAGCAGCTGCTGCAGTCCGCCATTCGGCGATATTTCGTGTGTCCCTCCGATGTGGAGCTTGATGGTTGCTCCGTGCTCTATCAAGGGTCCGATGGTTACCTTGGGAGATACCGCCTAGGATTTGAGCCGTGGGGCGCTTAAAGCAGTTAATTCACTCGCTTTTGTTCTCCGTTTACACGGAGCTCCTTTCCCCTGCGTCTTGTTGGTGCGCCCGCCCACCGGAAGTCCAGGTTCAAATTAATTTTTATAAACTACAGTCACCACTGCACCCTATGATTCTCCTTTCTCTTGTTAAGTGTATCCAGTCCAAGGATCATCCATTACTTGTGGGATATTCTCCTTCCCAACAGGAAGTTGCAAGAGGATCACCCACAGCAGAGCTGCTATATAGCTCCTCCCCTCACTGCCATATCCAGTCATTCTCTTGCAACTCTCAACTAAGATGGAGGTCGTAAGAGGACTGTGGTGTTTTATACTTAGTTTAATTCTTCAATCAAAAGTATCTTATTTTCTCCTGTTAAGTGTAGTCAGTCCACGGGTCATCATTACTTATGGGATATTAACTCCTCCCCAACAGGAAGTGCAAGAGGATCACCCAAGCAGAGCTGCTATATAGCTCCTCCCCTCTACGTCACACCCAGTCATTCTCTTGCACCCAACTAATAGATAGGATGTGTGAGAGGACTGTGGTGATTAAACTTAGTTTTTTATATCTTCAATCAAAAGTTTGTTATTTTAAACGGCACCGGAGTGTGTTGTTTCCTTCTCAGGCAGAATTTGAAGAAGAATCTACCTGAGTTTTTATATATGATCTTAGCGGACGTAACTAAGATCCGTTTGCTGTTTTCGGCCATTCTGAGGAGTAAGGTAACTTCAGATCAGGGGACAGCGGGCAGGTTCACCTGCAAAGAGGTATGTTGCAGTATATTATTTTCTAAGGAATGGAATTGACTGAGAAAATACTGCTAATACCGATATAATGTAAGTACAGCCTTAAATGCAGTAGTAGCAACTGGTATCAGGCTGATATGTATATATGTTTACATTTAAGTATTTCTGGGGAATGGCACTTCACTGGGAAAATACTGTATGCATATAACTTTTAGCCTAACTTGCAGTGTGAGCGACTAGCAGCAGGCTTTTTAATGACATTTCATATATTAGATTTTAAACGTTTACTGGCATGTTAAATCGTTTAATTATCTGAGGTACTTGGTGAAAATTGTTTGGGCTTTATTTTCCACATGGCTGTCGTTTGTTTTAAATTAAAACAGTTTACTGAGCTTCCCTCACTGTTGTAGTGGGAGGGGCCTATTTTGGCGCTTTTACTACGCATCAGAAATTCAGTCACAGTCTGTCTTTTTCTCCCTGCATGATCCAGGACGTCTCCACAGAGCTCAGGGGTCTTCAAAACTAGTTTTGAGGGAGGTAATCACTCACAGCAGACCTGTGAGACTGCTTGACTGTGATAAAAACGCTTATATTTTCAATTGTTATACGTGTTTTTCTGATATTAAGGGTTAATCATCCATTGCTAATGAGTGCAATCCTTTGCTAAAATTGTTTTCTATAACTAATCCGGTTCATTGTTATTCAACTGTGACAGTTTTTTTTTGTGCTTCTTAAAGGCACAGTAACGTTTTTACATATTGCTTGTAAATTTAGCTGAAAAATATTTCTAAGCTTGCTAGTCTAATTGCTAGTTTGTTTAAACATGTCTGACACAGAGGAATCTCTTTGTGCAATATGTTCAAAAGCCAAGGTGGAGCCCAATAGAAATTTATGTACTAATTGCATTGATGCTACTTTAAATAAAAGTCAATCTGTACATGTTAAGCAACATTCACCAGACAACGAGGGGGAAGTTATGCCGACTAACTTGCCTCACGTGTCAGTACCTGCATCTCCCGCTCAGGAGGTGCGTGATATTGTAACGCCAAGTACATCAGGGCGGCCATTACAAATCACTCTACAAGACATGGCTAATGTTATGACTGAAGTTTTGTCTAAATTGCCAGAACTTAGAGGTAAACGAGATCACTCTGGGATGAGAACAGAGTATACTGATAATGCTAGGGCCATGTCTGATACTGCGTCACAATTTGCAGAGCATGAGGACGGAGAGCTTCATTCTGCGGGTGACGGATCTGATCCAAATAAACTGGATTCAGACATTTCAAATTTTAAGTTTAAGCTGGAAAACCTCCGTGTATTGCTAGGGCTCTGAATGATTGTAACACAGTTGCAATCCCAGAGAAAATGTGTAGGTTGGATAAATATTTTGCGGTACCGACGAGTACTGACGTTTTTCCTATTCCTAAGAGACTTACTGAAATTATTACTAAGGAGTGGGATAGACCCGGTGTGCCTTTCTCACCCCCTCCTATATTCAGAAAAATCTTTCCAATAGACGCCACCACACGGGACTTATGGCAAACGGTCCCTAAGGTGGAGGGAGCAGTTTCTACTTTAGCTAAGCGTACCACTATCCCGGTGGAGGATAGCTGTGCCTTTTCAGATCCAATGGATAAAAAGTTAGAGGGTTACCTTAAGAAAATGTTTGTTCAACAAGGTTTTATATTACAACCCCTTGCATGCATTGCGCCTGTCACGGCTGCGGCAGCATTTTGGTTTGAGTCTCTGGAAGAGACCCTTGACTCAAGCTAGCTAATTCATTTATTTCTGATGCCGTAGTACATTTAACTAAACTTACGGCTAAGAATTCCGGATTCGCCATTCAGGCACGCAGAGCGCTGTGGCTAAAATCCTGGTCAGCTCATGTAACTTCTAAATCGAAATTACTTAACATACCTTTCAAGGGGCAGACTTTATTCGGGCCCGGTTTGAAAGAAATTATCGCTGATATTACGGGAGGTAAAGGCCATGCCCTGCCTCAAGACAGAGCCAAACCCAGGGCTAGACAGTCTAATTTTCGTGCCTTTCGTAACTTCAAGGCAGGAGCAGCTTCAACTTCCTCTACTCCAAAACAAGAAGGAGCTGTTGCTCGCTACAGACAAGGCTGGAAACCTAACCAGGCCTGGAACAAGGGCAAGCAGGCCAGAAAACCTGCTGCTGCCCCTAAGACAGCATGAAGTGAGGGCCCCCGATCCGGAAACGGATCTAGTGGGGGGCAGACTCTCTCTCTTCGCCCAGGCTTGGGCAAGAGATGTCCAGGATCCCTGGGCGTTGGAGATCATATCTCAGGGATATCTTCTGGACTTCAAAGCTTCTCCTCCACAAGGGAGATTTCACCTTTCAAGGTTGTCAACAAACCAGATGAAGAAAGAGGCGTTTCTACGCTGTGTACAAGACCTTTTGCTAATGGGAGTGATCCATCCAGTTCCGCGGTCGGAACACGGACAAGGGTTTTACTCAAATCTGTTTGTGGTTCCCAAAAAAGAGGGAACCTTCAGACCAATATTGGATTTAAAGATCCTAAACAAATTCCTAAGAGTTCCATCATTCAAGATGGAAACTATTCGGACAATCTTACGCATGATCCAAAGAGGTCAGTACATGACCACAGTGGATTTAAAGGATGCTTACCTCCACATATCGATTCACAGAGAGCATTACCGGTATCTAAGGTTTGCCTTCCTAGACAAGCATTACCAGTTTGTAGCTCTTCCCTTCGGGTTGGCTACGGCTCCAAGAATCTTTACAAAGGTTCTGGGCTCTCTTCTGGCGGTACTAAGACCGTGAGGAATTTCGGTAGCTCCGTACCTAGACGACATTCTGATACAAGCGTCAAGCTTTCAAACTGCCAAGTCTCATACAGAGTTAGTACTGGCATTTCTAAGGTCACATGGGTGGAAAGTAAACGAGGAGAAGAGTTCTCTCTTACCACTCACAAGAGTTCCCTTCTTGGGGACTCTTATAGATTCTGTAGAAATGAAAATTTACCTGACAGAGGACAGGTTAACAAAGCTTCTAAATGCTTGCCGTGCCCTTCATTCCATTCAACACCCGTCAGTGGCTCAATGCATGGAGGTAATCGGCTTAATGGTAGCGGCAATGGACATAGTTCCTTTTGCACGCCTGCACCTCAGACCGCTGCAATTGTGCATGCTAAGTCAGTGGAATGGGGATTACTCAGATTTGTCCCCTACGCTGAATCTGGATCAGGAGACCAGAGATTCTCTTCTATGGTGGCTTTCTCGGCCACATCTGTCCAGGGGGATGCCCTTCAGCAGGCCAGACTGGACAATTGTAACTACAGACGCCAGCCTACTAGGTTGGGGCGCTGTCTGGAATTCCCTGAAGGCTCAGGGATCATGGACTCAAGAGGAGAGTCTCCTTCCAATAAACATTCTGGAATTGAGAGCAGTTCTCAATGCCCTTCTGGCTTGGCCTCAGTTAGCAACTCTGAGGTTCATCAGGTTTCAGTCGGACAACAACTGTGGCTTACATCAACCATCAGGGAGGGACAAGAAGTTCCTTAGCGATGATGGAAGTATCAAAGATAATTCGCTGGGCAGAGTCTCACTCTTGCCACCTGTCAGCGATCCACATCCCAGGAGTGGAGAATTGGGAGGCGGATTTCCTAAGCCGCCAGACTTTTCATCCGGGGGAGTGGGAACTTCATCCGGAGGTTTTTGCCCAAATACTTCGACGTTGGGGCAAACCAGATATGGATCTCATGGCGTCTCGCCGGAACGCCAAGCTTCCTCGTTACGGGTCCAGGTCCAGGGACCCGGGAGCGGTCCTGATAGATGCCTTGACAGCACCTTGGACCTTCAGGATGGCTTATGTGTTTCCACCCTTCCCGATGCTTCCTCGTTTGATTGCCAGGATCAAACAGGAGAAAGCATCAGTGATTCTAATAGCGCCTGCGTGGCCACGCAGGACATGGTATGCAGATCTAGTGGACATGTCATCCTGTCCACCTTGGTCTCTGCCTCTGAGACAGGACCTTCTAATTCAGGGTCCTTTCAAACATCAAAATCTAATTTCTCTGAAGCTGACTGCATGGAAATTGAACGCTTAATTTTATCAAAGCGTGGATTTTCGGAGCCAGTAATTGATACCTTAATACAGGCTAGGAAACCTGTTACCAGGAAAATTTACCATAAGATATGGCGTAAATACTTACACTGGTGCGAATCCAAGGGTTACTCATGGAGTAAGGTTAGGATTCCTAGGATATTGTCTTTTCTACAAGAAGTTTTAGAAAAGGGTTTATCTGCAAGTTCTTTAAAGGGACAGATCTCAGCTCTGTCCATCCTTCTACACAAACGTCTGTCAGAAGTTCCAGACGTTCAGGCTTTTTGTCAGGCTTTGGCTAGAATTAAGCCTGTGTTTAAGACTGTAGCTCCACCGTGGAGCTTAAACTTAGTTCTTAACGTTTTACAGGGTGTTCCGTTTGAACCCCTTCACTCCATTGATATCAAGCTGTTATCTTGGAAAGTTCTGTTTTTAATGGCTATTTCCTCGGCTCGTAGAGTCTCTGAGTTATCAGCCTTACATTGTGATTCTCCGTATCTGATTTTTCATTCAGATAAGGTAGTTCTGCGTACTAAACCTGGGTTCTTACCTAAGGTAGTCACTAACAAGAATATCAATCAAGAGATTGTTGTTCCATCATTGTGTCCTAACCCTTCTTCAAAGAAGGAACGACTTCTGCACAATCTAGATGATGTCCGTGCCCTGAAATTTTATTTACAGGCAACTAAAGATTTTCGACAAACTTCTTCCCTGTTTGTCGTTTATTCTGGACAGAGGAGAGGTCAAAAAGCATCTGCTACCTCTCTATCCTTTTGGCTTCGTAGCATAATACGCTTAGCCTATGAGACTGCTGGACAGCAACCTCCTGAAAGGATTACAGCTCATTCTACTAGAGCTGTGGCTTCCACTTGGGCCTTTAAGAACGAGGCCTCTGTTGAACAGATTTGCAAGGCTGCAACTTGGTCTTCTCTTCATACTTTTTCCAAATTTTACAAATTTGACACTTTTGCTTCTTCGGAGGCTGTTTTTGGGAGAAAGGTTCTTCAGGCAGTGGATCCTTCCGTATAGAGATCCTGCCTGTCCCTCCCGTCATCCGTGTACTTAGCTTTGGTATTGGTATCCCATAAGTAATGATGACCCGTGGACTGACTACACTTAACAGGAGAAAACATAATTTATGCTTACCTGATAAATTCCTTTCTCCTGTAGTGTAGTCAGTCCACGGCCCGCCCTGTTTTTTAAGGCAGGTCTAAATTTTTAAATTATACTCCAGTCACCACTGCACCCTATAGTTTCTCCTTTCTCGTTTGGTTCTCGGTCGAATGACTGGGTGTGACGTAGAGGGGAGGAGCTATATAGCAGCTCTGCTTGGGTGATCCTCTTGCACTTCCTGTTGGGGAGGAGTTAATATCCCATAAGTAATGATGACCCGTGGACTGACTACACTACAGGAGAAAGGAATTTATCAGGTAAGCATAAATTATGTTTTTAAATGGTACCGGAGTGTACTGTTAATCTCAGGCAGTATTTTAGAAGAAGAATCTGCCTGCGTTTTCTATGATCTTAGCAGAAGTAACTAAGATCCTTTGCTGTTCTCACATATTCTGAGGAGTGAGGTAACTTCAGAGGGGGAATAGCGTGCAGGTTTTCCTGTAATAAGGTATGTGCAGTTAAAATATTTTTCTAGGGAATGGAATTTGCTAGAAAATGCTGCTGATACCGAAGTAATGTAAGTAAAGCCTTAAATGCAGTGATAGTGACTGGTATCAGGCTTATTAATAGAGATACATACTCTTATAAAAGTGTATTTTAAAACGTTTAATCGTTTTTTACATATGTTTGGTGATAAAACTTATTGGGGCCTAGTTTTTTCCACATGGCTGGCTTGAATTTTGCCTAGAAACAGTTCCCTGAGGTTTCCCACTGTTGTAATATGAGTGGGAGGGGCCTATTTTGGTGTTTTTTTGCACAGCAGAAATTACAGACACAGACATCCAGCTTCTTCCTTCATGATCCAGGACTTCTCTGAAGGGCTCAAAAGGCTTCAAAAGTCGTATTGAGGGAGGTAAAAAGCCACAGTAGAGCTGTGGCAGTTGTTGTGACTGTTTAAAAAACGTTTTTGTCATTTGTTATTCCGTTTTTGGTATTAAGGGGTTAATCATCCATTTGCAAGTGGGTGCAATGCTCTGCTAACTTATTACATACACTGTAAAAATTTCGTTAGTGTAACTGCATTTTTTCACTGTTATTTCAAAATTTGGGAAAATTTGTGTTTCTTAAAGGCGCAGTAACGTTTTTTATATTGCTTGTAAACTTGTTTTAAAGTTTTTTCCAAGCTTGCTAGTCTGTTTAAACATGTCTGACACAGAGGAACCTACTTGTTCATTATGTTTGAAAGCCATGGTGGAGCCCCATAGGAGAATGTGTACTAAATGTAATGATTTCACCTTAAACAGTAAAGATCAGTCTTTATCTATAAAAGAATTATCAGCAGAGGGTTCTGTCGAGGGGGAAGTTATGCCGACTAACTCTCCCCATGTGTCAGACCCTTCGCCTCCCGCTCAGGGGACGCACGCTAATATGGCGCCAATTACATCAGGGACGCCCATAGCGATTACCTTGCAGGACATGGCTGCAATCATGAATAATACCCTGTCAGAGGTATTATCTAGATTGCCTGAATTAAGAGGCAAGTGCGATAGCTCTGGGGTTAGGAGAGATACAGAGCGCGCAAATGCTGTTAGAGCCATGTCTGATACTGCGTCACAGTATGCAGAACACGAGGACGGAGAGCTTCAGTCTGTGGGTGACATCTCTGACTCAGGGAAACCTGATTCAGAGATTTATAAAAAAAAAAAAATATTTTTTTTTTTTTTTTTTTACATTTTTTTTTATATTTATTAAATAATTTTGTTATTGAGGTTATGCGATAAAAACATAATTTATGCTTACCTGATAAATGTATTTCTCTTGTAGTGTATCCAGTCCACGGATCATCCATTACTTATGGGATATATTCTCCTTCCCAACAGGAAGTTGCAAGAGTCCACCCACAGCAAAGCTGCTATATAGCTCCTCCCCTAACTGCCATTACCAGTCATTCGACCGAAAACATGCAGAGAAAGGAAAACCATAGGGTGCAGTGGTGACTGTAGTTTAATGGAAAAATTACCTGCCTTAAAGTGACAGGGCGGGCCGTGGACTGGATACACTACAAGAGAAATAAATTTATCAGGTAAGCATAAATTATGTTTTCTCTTGTTAAGTGTATCCAGTCCACGGATCATCCATTACTTATGGGATACCAATACCAAAGCTAAAGTACACGGATGATGGGAGGGACAAGGCAGGTACTTAAACGGAAGTTACCACTGCCTGTAAAAAACCCTTTCTCCCAAAAATAGCCTCCGAAGAAGCAAGGTATCAAATTTGTTAAATTTGAAAAAGTATGAAACGCAGACCAAGACTCCGTCTTGTAATCTGTTCAACAGAAGCCACATTTAAAAAAAGGCCCAAGTGAAAACCACAGCTCTAGTAGAATGAGCTGTAATCCCTTCAGGAGGCTGCTGTCCAGCAGTCTCATAAGCTAAATGAATTATGCTTTTTAACCAAAAAGACAGAGAGGTTGCTGAAGTCCTTTGACCTCTCCTCTGTCCAGAATAGACAACAAACAAGGTGAATGTTTGATGAAAATCTGTAGTAGCTTGTAAGTAAAACTTTAAAACACGAACCACGTCCAAATTGTGTAATAGACGTTCCTTCTTTGAAGAAGGATTAGGATACAAGAATGGAACAACAATCTCTTGAGTGATATTCTTGTTAGATACCACCTTAGGTAAAAACCCAGGTTGGTACACAGGACTACCTTATCCGTACGGAGAACCAGATAAGGAGAATCACATTGCAACGCAGATAACTCGGAGACTCTATGAGCCGAGGAAATAGCTACCAAAAAGGAACTTTCCAAGATAGAAGTTTGATATCTATGGAATGAAAAGGTTCAAATGGAACTCCTTGAAGAACCTTAAGAACCAGCTTTAAGCTCCATGGCGGAGCAACATTTTTAACCACAGGCTTGGTTCTAACCAAAGCCTGACCAAATGCCTGAAAGTCTAGAATACCTGCCAGACGCTTGTGCAAAAGAATAGACAGAGTAGAAATCTGTCCTTTTAAAGAACTAGCTGACAACCCTTTTCTCAAAATCATCTTGGAGAAAAGATAATATCCTGGGAATCCAGACTTTACTCCATGAGTAACCCTTGGATTCATAACAATAAGATATTTACACCATATCTTATGTTAAATTTTCCTAGAGACAGGCTTTTATGCCTGTATTAAGGTATCAATTACTGACTCGGAGAAGCCATGCTTTGATAACATCAAGCGTTCTGTCTCCAGGCAGTCCATCTCAGATTAGTTATATTTAGATTGTTGAAAAGACCCTGAGGTAGAGGGTCCTGTCTCAGAAGCAGAGACCGTGGTGGAAAGGATGACATGTCCACCAGATCTGCATACCAGGTCCTGCGTGGCCACGCAGGCGCTGTCAAAAGCACCAAAGCACTCTCCTGCTTGATCTTGTGCAAACCCCTCCGGAGGGAATTCCCACTCCCCCGGATGAAAAGTCTGACGACTTAGAAAATCTGCCTCCCAGTTCTCAACACCTGGGATAGGGATAGCTTTTAGACAAGAGTGAGTCTCTGTCCAGTGAATTATTTTAAGACTTCTAACATTGCTAGGGAACTTCTGTTCCCCCTTGATGGTTGATGTAAGCCACAGTCGTGATATTGTCCGACTGAAATATGATGTACCTCAGAGTTGCTAACTGAGGCCAAGTCTGAAGAGCATGGAATATCGCTCCCAGTTCCAGAATATTCATTAGAAGGAGGGTCTCCTCCTGAGTCCACTATCCCTGAGCCTTCAGGGAGTTCCAGACTGTATCCCAACCTAAAAGGCTGGCATCTGTTGTAACAATTGTCCCATCTGACCTGCGGAAGGTCATACCCTTGGACAGATGGACCCGAGATAGTCACCAGAGAAGAGAATCTCTGGTTTCTTGGTCCGGATTTAACAGGAGAACAAATCTGTGTAATCCCCGTTCCTCTGGCTGAGCATGCATAGTTGCAGTGGTCTGAAATGTAGGCGTGCAAACGGTACTATGTCCCTTGCCGCTACCATTAAGCCGATTACATTCATGTACTGAGCCACCAAAGGGCGCGGATGGAATGAAGAACACGGCAGAAATTTAGAAACTTTGACAACCTGGACTCCGTCAGGTAAATTTTAATTTCTACAAAATCTATCAGAATCCCTAGGAGGGAAACCCTTGATATTGGGGATAGAGAACTCTTTCCTTGTTCACTTTCCACCCATGCGATCTCAGAAATGCCAGTACTACGTCCGTATGAGACTTGGCAACTTGGATGTTTGACGCCTGTATCAGGATGTCGTCTAAATAAGGGGCCACTTCTATGCCCCGCGGCCTAAGGACCGCCAAAGTGACCCCAGAACCTCCATAAAGATTCTAGGGGCTGTAGTTAACCCAAAGGAAAGAGCTACAAACTGGTAATGCCTGTCTAGAAAGGCAAACCTGAAAAACCGATGGTGATCTTTATGCATCGTAATGTGAGGATAAGCATCCTTCAAATCCATTGTAGTCCTCTATTGACTCTCCTGGATCATAGTTAAGATGGTACGAATAGTTTCCATCTTAAATGATAGAATTCTAAAGAATTTGTTTAAGATCTTTTAGATCCAAAATAGGTCTGAAGGTTTCCTTTCCTTGGGAACCACAAACCGATTTGAGGAAAACTGTGTCCCTGTTCCTCTATTGGAACTGAATGGGTCACGTACACAATGCAAGAATGTCTCTTTCTTTATCTGGTTTGCAGATAAATGTGAAAGGCAAAAACTCCCCTTTTTTTGGGGGGGAAAGCTTTGAACTCCAGAAGATATCTCTGGGGTATAATTTCCAATGCCCAGGGATCCTGGGCATCTCTTGCCCACGCCTGGGCGAAGAATGAAGTCTGCCCCCTATAGGATCCGTTACCAGATAGGGGTCCGTTCCTCATGCTGTTTTAGAGGCAGCAGCAGGCTCCTTGACCTGCTTATCTTTGTTCCAGGTCCGGTTGTCTCCAGACCGCCTTGGACTGAGCAAAAGTTCCCTCTTATTTTGCCTTAGAGGAAGTTGATGCCACACCTGCCATGAATTTTCGAAAGGCACGAAAATTAGGCCTTTTTTGTCCCTTGATTTGGACCTGTCCTGAGGAAGGGCATGATCTTTTCCTCCAGTGATATAAGTAATAATCTCCTTCAAACTAGGCCTGAATAGGGTCTGCCCCTTGAAGGGAAGTTAAGTAGCTTATTTATTAAAGTCACGACAGCTGACCATGATATAAGCCATAGCGCTCTGCGCGCCAGTATAGTAAAAAACAGAATTCTTAGCCGTTAGTCTAGTCAAAGGAACAAAGGCATCAGAAAACAAAGGAATTGGCTAGCTTAAGTGCTCTAAGCTTGTCAAATATATTCATCCAATGGAGCCTGTAAAGCCTCATCAAGAGACTCAAACCAGAACGCCGCAGCAGCAGTGACAGGAGCAATGCGTGCAAGGGGCTGCAGGATAAAACCTTGTTGAATAAACATTTTTTATCCATTGGATCTAAAAAAGCACAACAGTCCTCGCCAGAGGTAGTGGTACGCTTAGCTAGAGTAGAAACTCTTCTCTCCACCTTAGGAACTGTCTGCCATAAGTCCCGTGTGGTGGCAACTATTAGAAAACATTCTTCTAAAAAATAGGAGGGGAAGAGAACGGCACACCTGGTCTATCCCATTCCTTATGAAAAATTTTAGTAAACCTCTTTAGGTATTGGAAAAACATAAGTACACACCGGCACTGCATATTATTTATCCAGTCTACACAATTTCTCTGGCACTGCGATTGTACACATTCATTCAGAGCAGCTAAAGCCTCCCTGAGCAACAAGTGGAGGTTCTCAAGCATAAATTTTAAATGTAGAAATATCAGAATCAGGGTTAAATCATCTTCCCTGAGTCACAAATATCACCCACAGACTAAGCATATTGTGAGGTAGTATCAGACATGGTTCTTAAAGCGTCTGTATGCTCTGTATCTACCCCCAGAGCTGTTTTGCTTTCCTTTAATTTCAGGTAGTCTGACTAATACTGCTGCCAGTGTATTATACACAACCTTTGCCATGTCTTGTAAAATAAACGCTATGGGCGCCATTGATATACTTGGCGCCATTTGAGCGTGAGTCCCTGGAGCGGGAGTCAAAGGGTCTGACACGTGGGGAGAGTTAGTCGGCATAACTTCCCCCTCAACAGAATCCTCTGGTAAAATAAACGCTATGGGTGCCCTTGATGTACTTGGCGCCATTTGAGCGTGAGTCCCTAAAGCGGGAGTCAAAGGGTCTGACACGTGGGGAGAGTTAGTCGGCATAACTTCCCCCTCGACAGAATCCTCTGGTGATAATGTTTTTAAATACAAAAAATGATCTTTATTGTTTAACATGAAATCAGTACATCTGATACACATTCTAAAATGGGGTTCCACCATGGCTTTAAACATAATAAACACAGAGCCTCCTCTATGTTAGACATGTTAGAACTAATAAAGAGACTAGTAAGCTTGGAAAACACTTTAAATCAAGTTAACAAGCAAATATAACAAACGTTACTGTGCCTTTAAGAGAAACAAATTTTGTCAAAATTTGAAAAACAGTGAAAAAAGGCAGTAAATCAAACGAAATTTTTACAGTACATGTAATAAGTTAACAGAGCATTGCACCCACTTGCAAATGGATGATTAACCCCTTAATGCAAAAAACAGATAAAAAAAAAAACGACATTTTTTTTTTTAAACAGACACAACAAAACTGCCACAGCTGAGCTGTGGATTACCTTCCCTATAACTGTTTCTATGCAAAATTTAAGCCAGCCATGTGGAAAAATTAGGCCCCAATAAGTTTTATCACCAAACATATGTTAAAAAACGATTAAACATGCCAGCAAACGTTTTAAAACACATTCTTATAAGAGTATGTATGTCTATTAATAAGCCTGATCCAGTCGCTATCACTGCATTTAAGGCTTTACTTACATTACTTCGGTATCAGCAGTATTTTCTTAGTCAATTCCATTCCTTAGAAAAATATTTTACTGCACATACCTTATTTGCAGGAAAACCTGCACGCCATTCCCCCTCTGAAGTACCTTACTCCTCAGAATGTGTGAGAACAGCAACTGGATCTTAGTTACGTCTGCTAAGATCATAGAAAAAACGCAGGCAGATTCTTCTTCCAAATACTGCCTGAGATAAACAGCACACTCCGGTGCCATTTAAAAATAACAAACTTTTGATTGAAGAAATAAACTAAGTATAAAAAACCACAGACTCTCACGACCTCCTATCTATGTTGAGACTTGCAAGAGAATGACTGGTAATGGCAGTTAGGGGAGGAGCTATATAGCAGCTTTGCTGTGGGTGGACTCTTGCAACTTCCTGTTGGGAAGGAGAATATATCCCATAAGTAATGGATGATCCGTGGACTGGATACACTTAACAAGAGAAATACAACATACTGTGTTAGCCTTGCAACAGGAAAGACACAGGAATTATGCATCAGTAAACTACATACAATATAAAGAAAATGTAAAAGTCAAAAACGATACTGAAATACAACAATGCATGCCATCAAATAGGCTTCTGAAACCTCTATTTTCTAGATATACTAGCATAACTGGCTGACTAGTTATGAGGCCACTCAAGAGCTCTCTAGCTATATAAAAATGAAAAGAGATAAGGTAGTCAGATCTGCGGCCTCATTTGGGCCTACGAATAGCATATAACAATCAGCGGGTAAGCACCGCTTAGGATATAGGTTATACGTGTGTACTAATAAGGAGGGGAGAGGGGTACTAGCAATTTATTGAGGGATAACAACTGGAAGTTGTGGTCTCAAAAGGACTCTGCCATACTTAAGTTAGAGGTATACTATAATTGAGAGGAGGGCCTTCACGTGAAAAGTGCTTGCAAATAAATGGACTGTGTAGATAGCTAGATATCCGGGGTAACCAGGGCTGTTAAAAGACAAGGTTAGATAAAAAATATAAAATAAGGTGGGCCTGCAGGGCTTAAACCAGTATGACATAGACAGAGCCAACAGTGCTTTATAATCAAACAGTATAGTTTTTTAACTATATATATATGTATATATATATATATAAGAAGTAAGTGAGTTGAATCCAGCACCATAGGTTTTAGTAAAATTTCTTTCCCACCTGTGTGCACGTTACCAAGGAGTATCAGCCAAACTCCAGTGTATACAGTCCATGTAAAAAACAAGGTAACAGCACCACAGCACACAATCTTCTTTTAAAGGTGAAAAATCTTTATTTGAGGTTTAGCAACCAGTAAAAAGCGACGTTTCGGACCTACATAGTCCTTAATCATGCATAAGTTACAATCAAACAAACTGACTTTAAAAAGGGTATCTGGACCAATCATGCTTCAATTCTCAGTGTTAATTGGTTTAACCCATACCTATCCAGGTTTGTAAATTTCAACAACACAGTGACCTCTAGTGGTACCAGAATATGTTCCATCATTTAAAACCATTATAAAAACAAATACAAATCATAATCTCTATTCAGACCATATGGATGTAATGTGTTCAGACGTTTAATCCACCATACTTCTTTCTGTTTTAATTTTAGTTCCCTATTACCCCCTCTTCTATGATGGGGGATATGGTCAATCACTTGAAAGCGAAGCTGGCTTACTGTATGACCCATATTTGTAAAATGTGCTGATACTGGAAGTGACATATCTTTTGATTTAATGGATGCTTTATGTTGACTAAACCTATCCCTGGCGGCTTGGGTGGTCTCGCCAATGTAACAAAGACCACATGGGCATTTAAGTAGGTAGATTGCATAGTTGGTTTGGCATGTATATAACCCATTGATTGTATATTGCTTTCTTTTGTCATTTTGTGCTAAGAATTTCCCTTTAATAACTGAATTACATTGAGCACAGTGTAAGCAGGGGTAACAGCCTTTATTAGGGGTAGTTAGATAATTTACATCAGACATTTTAGATGTACCTATATCAGCTTTTACTATGTGATCCCTAAGATTTTTTACCCTTCTTAGCTGTGGCTAAGGTATATAGATGATATTTTTGGCATATGGGGGGGCTCATTGGAGTCCCTGATACAGTTTGTTGAGGATATTAATGCCTCTATGACAGGTCTAAGATTTACCCTTACTTACTCTATCCAAAAGATTAACTTTTTGGATACAACTGTATATCGACATGGAAATACATTAAGTACAGATCTATATGTAAAACCCACAGATAGAAATACTCTGCTGCGATATGAAAGTTTCCACCCTGATACTGTTTTTAAATCCATACCCAGGAGTCAACTTTTGCGTACTAAAAGAATAGTTAGAGATCAAAAAGTATTGCCAGAAAGACTAGTGTCTATGGGCAATAAATTTATCCAAAGAGGATATCCAAAAGAAAATATCGCTAAAAAGATTCAGGATTTGGATAGAGTACATGATAAAAAACCAACAGAGAAAGGAACAGATAGATTAGTGCTTTCTATGGAATACAGTGACAAGAGCAATGACATCTTTAGAATAGTAAGAAAACACTGGCATCTTTTGTCAAAATATAATCCAGAGATAGAATCATTTAAACTCCCCCCTATGCCATCATATAGAAGGGTAAAAAATCTTAGGGATCACATAGTAAAAGCTGATATAGGTACATCTAAAATGTCTGATGTAAATTATCTAACTACCCCTAATAAAGGCTGTTACCCCTGCTTACACTGTGCTCAATGTAATTCAGTTATTAAAGGGAAATTCTTAGCACAAAATGACAAAAGAAAGCAATATACAATCAATGGGTTATATACATGCCAAACCAACTATGCAATCTACCTACTTAAATGCCCATGTGGTCTTTGTTACATTGGCGAGACCACCCAAGCCGCCAGGGATAGGTTTAGTCAACATAAAGCATCCATTAAATCAAAAGATATGTCACTTCCAGTATCAGCACATTTTACAAATATGGGTCATACAGTAAGCCAGCTTCGCTTTCAAGTGATTGACCATATCCCCCATCATAGAAGAGGGGGTAATAGGGAACTAAAATTAAAACAGAAAGAAGTATGGTGGATTAAACGTCTGAACACATTACATCCATATGGTCTGAATAGAGATTATGATTTGTATTTGTTTTTATAATGGTTTTAAATGATGGAACATATTCTGGTACCACTAGAGGTCACTGTGTTGTTGAAATTTACAAACCTGGATAGGTATGGGTTAAACCAATTAACACTGAGAATTGAAGCATGATTGGTCCAGATACCCTTTTTAAAGTCAGTTTGTTTGATTGTAACTTATGCATGATTAAGGACTATGTAGGTCCGAAACGTCGCTTTTTACTGGTTGCTAAACCTCAAATAAAGATTTTTCACCTTTAAAAGAAGATTGTGTGCTGTGGTGCTGTTACCTTGTTTTTTACATGGACTGTATACACTGGAGTTTGGCTGATACTCCTTGGTAACGTGCACACAGGTGGGAAAGAAATTTTACTAAAACCTATGGTGCTGGATTCAACTCACTTACTTCTTGTTCATGGAATCAGCAGAGTCACAAGCACCTGTAGTGAGTGAAAACACAATGGAGGACAAGCAGCCTTCTACTTTCTCCTATTCAGACATAGATGCAGCACGCATCACCTCACTGGCCCTGGGATCAAGGAATTTTTTAAGGGTCACTGCAGAAGCAGACACTAAAAAAGAGTATGAGAGAACAAAAAGAAAATTGATATCTCTGGAACTGCATTCTGTGACACTTGCAGAATACTACCGTATTAAAAGGATCCCCAGAGGCTTAAGAGTTAAACTGAGGCCCACCATTCTATCTAACAATGAAATGTATAAAAGTAAATTTGAGAGAATTCTGAATAAGTGCTCATTTGACCTTATCGTCTTGACCGTGGAGTGCCTACAACTGGAAATTGAGAAACAGAAAAAAACCGTATCAGAAGTGGAAAGAATGATGGAAACTAAACTCACCCTGGATATGCTGAAAACTACTAAAGAAGAAGTAGATGCATTACTGGCACAATACCGTTCAGACCTGGAAGAAAGGAAAAGGGTTAAATTTGCACGGGATGAAACGGACTATGCCAACAACAGAGTGTATCAGTGGTCACATGACCAGACGTCACGACGCGAGGGCCCACGCTGGAGGAGACAGCCGAGAATTACAGCAGCGCAAGAAAAGGAAGACAGCTCATCATCCGGCGAGAGTTTTTTAGACACAGGCTCAGAAGGCGACACCGGAGGGGAGGGCGGAAGCACCGCCGATCAAAGGGAGTACAAGATGCACACACGGAGTTCCTGGAACCAGCAAGGGCAGCCGCAGCGGTCACGGAGAGGAGCCAGACATCGCAGGGGTATGAGAAAACAACAATAGAGGTAAAAAAGTTGCCGGTTGTTAACCCCTTACTGTTTAACAAAAATGAACTGCCTGTTACTAACTTTATAAAGGGAAATGAACGGAACGAACTGTCTAATATTGCTAGTACTCCAGTGTTATCTGAAAATCCACTTGAGGGAAATGAACTGCCTGAGATTAACCTCTTAGAGTGTGGTATAATAAGGGGAAATGAACTGCCTGAAATTAACTCCCTAGAGTGTGACATAGTAGATAGTACACTGTCTGAGTTTATACCTGTGATACCCAATGCTAGTCCACAGGCAAATGTTGAAACTAATCTGGTTATTAATATTTCGAAATATAAGCTTACAGATAATGAGCATAGCTTATTAATGAAGGGCTTGTCATACTGTCCAGTGAAAGATTGTGATGAGTTTGAAATTGACAAAGATCTATACAAATTTTTCAGACTTCTAAGGTTGAAATCAATATATGGTGGTAAAAATGTAGCCAATGTAAGTGAAACTAATGCAATAAATGAAGATGATATGCAGAGTGAATGTTTGAATTTGAAAAAGTTAAATCTGCACAAAAAATCTTCATATGTACCTCCAACAAGCAACTCAGGTGTAGAAACATTTGTTAAATTTGTTCAACAAGATGTTGCTAATCTAATGAAAAAAACTAGATTAAATCCTTACACAAAACAACATAACCTCACAAAAGGGGAATGGGAGGCTATATCTACTTTGAAAAATAACAAAAATATCACCATAAAAAATGCTGACAAGGGCGGAGCAATAATAGTGTTAGACACTGACTATTATGTGCAGGAGATATTACAACAGCTGTCAGATGGAGGGGTTTATGAAATATTGGATCATGATCCTCTTAAAGAAATACAAAGAGAGCTTAAGGGCATATTAGATAGAGCTTTGACTCATAACATTATTTCTAAACAGGTCTATGATTTTCTGTATAATAAATACCCCATAACACCAATTTTTTATACATTACCCAAAGTCCATAAAAGCTTATTACATCCACCAGGACGCCCTATTGTGGCCTGTACCGATTCTATTTTTTCTAATATCTCTATCTTTCTGGACAAAGTCCTCTTTCCATTTGTCAAACAGCAAAAATCCTTTATTAAGGATACAAATGATTTTCTTTCAAAACTTATGGGGATTGAAATAGAGGATACTTGGTTAATTTTTTCACTGGATGTGGTAAATCTATATACCTCTATTCCCCATGAGGCAGGTCTATTGACTGTGAAAAGTTTTTTGAGTGACAGTGGCTTATATAATCTATCCCAGATTGACTTTTTTGATGACATGTTGAGACTTGTCCTATATTGCAATTATTTTCTCTTTCAAGACACTTACTACATGCAAAAGCGGGGAACAGCCATGGGCTCCAATGTAGCCCCCTCATATGCCAATTTGTTCATGAGTGGCTTTGAGAACAAATTTGTCTACACTAATCAGCCATTCATCAGCCATTGTAAGCTGTGGCTAAGGTATATAGATGATATTTTTGGCATATGGGGGGGCTCATTGGAGTCCCTGATACAGTTTGTTGAGGATATTAATGCCTCTATGACAGGTCTAAGATTTACCCTTACTTACTCTATCCAAAAGATTAACTTTTTGGATACAACTGTATATCGACATGGAAATACATTAAGTACAGATCTATATGTAAAACCCACAGATAGAAATACTCTGCTGCGATATGAAAGTTTCCACCCTGATACTGTTTTTAAATCCATACCCAGGAGTCAACTTTTGCGTACTAAAAGAATAGTTAGAGATCAAAAAGTATTGCCAGAAAGACTAGTGTCTATGGGCAATAAATTTATCCAAAGAGGATATCCAAAAGAAAATATCGCTAAAAACATTCAGGATTTGGATAGAGTACATGATAAAAAACCAACAGAGAAAGGAACAGATAGATTAGTGCTTTCTATGGAATACAGTGACAAGAGCAATGACATCTTTAGAATAGTAAGAAAACACTGGCATCTTTTGTCAAAATATAATCCAGAGATAGAATCATTTAAACTCCCCCCTATGCCATCATATAGAAGGGTAAAAAATCTTAGGGATCACATAGTAAAAGCTGATATAGGTACATCTAAAATGTCTGATGTAAATTATCTAACTACCCCTAATAAAGGCTGTTACCCCTGCTTACACTGTGCTCAATGTAATTCAGTTATTAAAGGGAAATTCTTAGCACAAAATGACAAAAGAAAGCAATATACAATCAATGGGTTATATACATGCCAAACCAACTATGCAATCTACCTACTTAAATGCCCATGTGGTCTTTGTTACATTGGCGAGACCACCCAAGCCGCCAGGGATAGGTTTAGTCAACATAAAGCATCCATTAAATCAAAAGATATGTCACTTCCAGTATCAGCACATTTTACAAATATGGGTCATACAGTAAGCCAGCTTCGCTTTCAAGTGATTGACCATATCCCCCATCATAGAAGAGGGGGTAATAGGGAACTAAAATTAAAACAGAAAGAAGTATGGTGGATTAAACGTCTGAACACATTACATCCATATGGTCTGAATAGAGATTATGATTTGTATTTGTTTTTATAATGGTTTTAAATGATGGAACATATTCTGGTACCACTAGAGGTCACTGTGTTGTTGAAATTTACAAACCTGGATAGGTATGGGTTAAACCAATTAACACTGAGAATTGAAGCATGATTGGTCCAGATACCCTTTTTAAAGTCAGTTTGTTTGATTGTAACTTATGCATGATTAAGGACTATGTAGGTCCGAAACGTCGCTTTTTACTGGTTGCTAAACCTCAAATAAAGATTTTTCACCTTTAAAAGAAGATTGTGTGCTGTGGTGCTGTTACCTTGTTTTTTACATGTTTTTTACATGGACTATATATATATATATATATATATATATATATATATATATATATATATATATATATTAGTTTTATAAAAGTAACAGAAAACCTCCTGCAACATCACACCAAGTTTTATATATATATATATATATATATATATATATATATATATATATATATATATATATATATATATATATATATAACTTGGTGTGATGTTGCAGGAGGTTTTCTGTTACTTTTATAAAACTAATAGGTTTTCTCTTCTGATTAAACCTCTAAATGTCTCAACTAAGAGCGAGCAAAAAATAGTAGTGTACAACAGAGCGGTATCCTATGATAACCCTTAATTAAGCCTCATCTGCTTACCAGGTTAACTAAAATAATATAACGTTATGGCTATATGTGCAGTAATTCAAGTTTGAAGTTAAGTGCTTCAAAATATATCTTTTGAGTATATACCGTGGCGTGAAGTCAATTTATTTACATAGACCCTTTTATAATAAGATATGACTGATACTATTAAAACCCAATCTCGTAAATGAAGTCTACATTTCCACAAACATGTGGTTAGCTAATTATATTTCTATACTTCCCATATGGCTAAGGTTCTTATGTTAGTAGCACCAGCTTCTCTGACAATTAAAAAGGGACTGATATTATGATGAATATATTTGTAAAATGCATATAACTATATACATAGTGATTGGGAGGTAGGTAATGACTCAATATATAAAATCTCCATTACCTAGGTTAGATGAAATATCTAAACTTCCTAAATGGGTTAAACTATAGTTTTGTCTTTTAAGTGAGAGTTGTTAGGGAGGTACAGGTGAGTGCATAAGAAAGCTTGTACCTTAATCCAAGGGTAGTACTTTTGCTGCGGCAGATCATTCTGGGGAAACTACTCTGAACATATCTCTACCGTCATTGCTGAATAAATATATGGTAGGGGGGGGGTTTAACTAAGAGGCATATGCAAGTGTCTCTATCTAGGAACTCCAACTTCTCTATACATTGTAAAGTTTTAAGCATTAGTGTTAATACTCTGCGCGCAAGATTAGTAACAACATGAAGCAAGCACTAGTATAACAAACCTCATTGCACGACTTGTGCTTAAGGGAGTACATGTCCCTATAGCTTAAGGGTATATTCTTAAATATGAATTAACAGTGCATACAGACCATATATATATATATAGATAATACTTATATGTAATTCCTAAGTAGGGGGGCACAAAGTATTATTAACCCTGAAGGCACACATTGTTTATGAAATATAAATATATCAGACACCCAATGCTAACAGCCTGGATTCAACAAAAAATTAGCTAGTATAGTAATCAGACCCTCAATTAATTATCAAACTAGGCAGTTGTCATTAATAAATGGAGGGCCATAAAGAAAAGGACTACAAGCCCCATATCTGCACTGGAATAAAGGAAAATGTCCAAAACTATGGAACAATTTGAGATAAGTCTTCAGTTGTAGGACCACTTTTGGTATAGGGTGCGCAGATCTATCAATATTTATAGTTAGTTATAAGCTTAGAGAGCCACCCGTCCCCTATATGGTGCTGCAAAAGACTGATATCATCCATCTTGGTATATGTTTATCCAATCCCCTTTCGAGTGCTTCCAATCTCGCTTCCATACCCGTGAGGGCTCAAAATGAAAGGTATAGTGTTTAGGTCCCTTCGGGAGCATTGCTCAATTCGGATCAGAGCCACTGAGGATGGGGACTGTAGGTAGGTAGAAGAGTCCGGAGCCATGGCGGGCCCTACTAATGGGGGCTTAATAGGAGGTTTAGTGACTCTAGTCGACGCTAGGACATTGGGTAACTTCCTGTAGTATAGCGGGTGTTCAGACATATCTACCCATCTCGGCGTTTGTTTCCCATTAGTCGCGTGCTCGATCTCCGGAGCAGTAAAGACAAGCGTGTCATCCGGGTCTCCCCTCCTGCAATGTCACAACTGTGCTTCCTGCAGCTGTCTGTGCAATGGCTCCCATGGGACTGTAGCGAACAAAGCAACCTCAATCGCACCCAGTGGATATCTAGAGCGGCTAGACTGTGAGTCACAAATAATTTCAGTAGCCATTTGCACCTCCGTATGCAATTGCCTTTTAGGGCGGGCTTTCAGTACTGATAATATCTGCTCAAAATTGCTATTGACTTTCCGATCTAATGCGATCAAAAGGGCCTGTATTCCGCTGTATGAAGATTCCTCCATAGTGAGATATAGTTGTATCCCTTAGAATTAGCAGTGAAATAGTTCTGCTTAACCCAGCAGACGGGGGGGGGGGGGGGTATGCAGATGGTAGTAGGCCGCCACTGTTCCAGTCCCAACGTCTCAAATACGGTACTTTAATAGTAATTGTCATAAAATGGATATTAGTGAGTTCAGCTCAGTCATATGAATCCAGCACTCCAAAGTATAATATGTACTTTCTTATTGCAGAACTGATAAGTGCAATACTGGCTTAAGTAAATCCGGAGCTCCTGAATTTTACATCTGGTCATGGCGGCTGCTAGGACACGCCCCCGAGATTTCTAATTTTAAGTTTAAGCTTGAGAACCTCCGTGTATTGCTTGGGGAGGTATTAGCTGCTCTGAATGACTGTAACACAGTTGCAATTCCAGAGAAATTGTGTAGGCTGGATAGATACTATGTGGTGCCGGTGTGTACTGACGTTTTTCCTATACCTAAAAGGCTTACAGAAATTATTAGCAAGGAGTGGGATAGACCCGGTGTGCCCTTTTCCCCACCTCCTATATTTAGAAAAATGTTTCCAATAGACGCCACTACACAGGACTTATGGCAGACGGTCCCTAAGGTGGAGGGAGCAGTTTCTACTTTAGCAAAGCGTACCACTATCCCGGTTGAGGACAGTTGTGCTTTTTCAGATCCAATGGATAAAAAATTGGAGGGTTACCTTAAGAAAATGTTTATTCAACAAGGTTTTATTTTACAGCCCCTTGCATGCATTGCGCCTGTCACTACTGCGGCGGCATTCTGGTTTGAGGCCCTGGAAGAGGCCATCCAGACAGCTCCATTGAATGAAATTATTGACAAGCTTAGAACGCTTAAGCTAGCTAACTCATTTGTTTCTGATGCCATTGTTCATTTGACTAAACTAACGGCTAAGAATTCCGGTTTCGCCATCCAGGCGCGTAGGGCGCTATGGCTTAAATCCTGGTCAGCTGACGTGACTTCAAAGTCTAAATTACTCAACATTCCTTTCAAGGGGCAGACCTTATTCGGGCCTGGCTTGAAGGAAATTATTGCTGACATTACTGGAGGCAAGGGTCATACCCTTCCTCAGGATAGGGCCAAATCAAAGGCCAAACAGTCTAATTTTCGTTCCTTTCGAAATTTCAAGGCAGGAGCAGCATCAACTTCCTCCGCTTCAAAACAAGAGGTAACTGTTGCTCATTCCAGACAGGCCTGGAAACCTAACCAGTCCTGGAACAAGGGCAAGCAGGCCAGAAAGCCTGCTGCTGCCCCCAAGACAGCATGAAGGAATGGCCCCCTATCCGGAAACGGATCTAGTGGGGGGCAGACTTTCTCTCTTCGCCCAGGCGTGGGCAAGAGATGTTCAGGATCCCTGGGCGTTGGAGATCATATCTCAGGGATATCTTCTGGACTTCAAAGCTTCTCCCCCACAAGGGAGATTTCATCTTTCAAGGTTATCAGCAAACCAGATAAAGAAAGAGGCATTCCTAAGCTGTCTGCAAGACCTCCTGGTAATGGGAGTGATCCATCCAGTTCCGCGGACGGAACAAGGACAGGGATTTTATTCAAATCTGTTTGTGGTTCCCAAGAAAGAGGGAACCTTCAGACCAATCTTGGATCTAAAGATCTTTAAACAAATTCCTCAGAGTTCCATCATTCAAAATGGAAACTATTCGGACCATCCTACCCATGATCCAAGAGGGTCAGTACATGACCACAGTGGATTTAAAGGATGCCTACCTTCACATACCGATTCACAAAGATCATCATCGGTTCCTAAGGTTTGCCTTTCTAGACAGGCATTACCAATTTGTAGCTCTTCCCTTCGGGTTGGCCACTGCCCCGAGAATTTTTACAAAGGTTCTGGGCTCACTTCTGGCGGTTCTAAGACCGCAAGGCATAGCGGTGGCTCCGTATCTAGACGACATCCTGATACAGGCGTCAAGCTTTCAAATTGCCAAGTCTCATACAGAGATAGTTCTGGCATTTCTGAGGTCGCATGGGTGGAAAGTGAACGTGGAAAAGAGTTATTTCACCACTCACAAGAGTCTCCTTCCTAGGGACTCTTATAGATTCTGTAGAGATGAAAATTTACCTGACGGAGTCCAGGTTATCAAAACTTCTAAATGCTTGCCGTGTCCTTCAATCCATTCCACGCCTGTCAGTGGCTCAGTGCATGGAAGTAATCGGCTTAATGGTAGCGGCAATGGACATAGTGCCATTTGCGCGCCTGCATCTCAGACCGCTGCAATTATGCATGCTAAGTCAGTGGAATGGGGATTACTCAGATTTGTCCCCTCTACTAAATCTGGATCAAGAGACCAGAGATTCTCTTCTCTGGTGGCTTTCTTGGGTCCATCTGTCCAAGGGTATGACCTTTCGCAGGCCAGATTGGACGATTGTAACAACAGATGCCAGCCTTCTAGGTTGGGGCGCAGTCTGGAACTCCCTGAAGGCTCAGGGATCGTGGACTCAGGAGGAGAAACTCCTTCCAATAAATATTCTGGAGTTAAGAGCAATATTCAAGGCTCTTCTAGCTTGGCCTCAGTTAGCAACACTGAGGTTCATCAGATTTCAGTCGGACAACATCACGACTGTGGCTTACATCAACCATCAAGGGGGAACCAGGAGTTCCCTAGAGATGTTAGAAGTCTCAAAGATAATTCGCTGGGCAGAGTCTCACTCTTGCCACCTGTCAGCGATCCACATCCTAGGCGTAGAGAACTGGGAGGCGGATTTTCTAAGTCGTCAGACTTTTCATCTGGGGGAGTGGGAACTCCATCCGGAGGTGTTTGCTCAACTGGTCCATCGTTGGGGCAAACCAGAACTGGATCTCATGGCGTCTCGCCAGAACGCCAAGCTTCCTTGTTACGGATCCAGGTCCAGGGACCCGGGAGCAATGCTGATAGATGCTCTAGCAGCTCCTTGGTTCTTCAACCTGGCCTATGTGTTTCCACTGTTTCCTCTGCTCCCTCGACTGATTGCCAAAATCAAACAGGAGAGAGCATCAGTGATTCTGATAGCGCCTGCGTGGCCACGCAGGACCTGGTATGCAGACCTAGTGGACATGTCATCTCTTCCACCATGGACTCTGCCTCTGAGACAGGACCTTCTAATACAAGGTCCTTTCAATCATCCAAATCTAATTTCTCTGAGACTGACTGCATGGAGATTGAAAGCTTGATTCTATCAAGGCGTGGCTTCTCCGAGTCAGTCATTGATACCTTAATACAGGCTCGGAATCCTGTCACCAGGAAAATCTACCATAAGATATGGCGTAAATATCTTTATTGGTGTGAATCCAAGAGTTACTCATGGAGTAAGGTTAGGATTCCTAGGATATTGTCCTTTCTCCAAGAGGGTTTGGACAATGGCTTATCAACTAGTTCTTTAAAAGGATAGATCTCTGCTCTGTCTATTCTTTTGCACAAGCGTCTGGCAGAAGTTCCAGACGTCCAGGCATTTTGTCAGGCTTTGGTTAGGATTAAGCCTGTGTTTAAAACTGTTGCTCCCCCGTGGAGCTTAAACTTGGTTCTTAAAGTTCTTCAGGGAGTTCTGTGTGAACCCCTTCATTCCATTGATATTAAACTTTTATCTTGGAAAGTTCTGTTTTTGATGGCTATTTCCTCGGCTCGAAGAGTCTCTGAGTTATCTGCCTTACATTGTGATTCTCCTTATCTGATTTTTCATGCAGATAAGGTAGTTCTGCGTACCAAACCTGGGTTTTTACCTATGGTGGTTTCTAACAGGAATATCAATCAAGAGATTGTTGTTCCATCATTGTGTCCTAATCCTTCTTCAAAGAAGGAACGTCTTTTGCATAATCTGGACCTTGTCCGTGCCTTGAAGTTTTAATTACAGGCTACTAAAGATTTTCGTCAAACATCTGCCCTGTTTGTCGTTTACTCTGGACAGAGGAGAGGTCAAAAAGCTTCGGCAACCTCTCTCTCCTTTAGGCTTCGGAGCATAATACGCTTAGCCTATGAGACTGCTGGACAGCAGCCCCCTGAAAGGATTACAGCTCATTCTACTAGAGCTGTGGCTTCCACCTGGGCCTTTAAAAATGAGGCCTCTGTTGAACAGATTTGCAAGGCTGCGACTTGGTCTTCGCTTCACACCTTTTCAAAATTTTACAAATTTGACACTTTTGCTTCTTCGGAGGCTGTTTTTGGGAGAAAGGTTCTACAGGCAGTGGTTCCTTCCGTTTAAGTTCCTGCCTTGTCCCTCCCATCATCCGTGTACTTTAGCTTTGGTATTGGTATCCCACAAGTAATGGATGATCCGTGGACTGGATACACTTAACAAGAGAAAACATAATTTATGCTTACCTGATAAATTTATTTCTCTTGTAGTGTATCCAGTCCACGGCCCGCCCTGTCCTTTTAAGGCAGGTCTAAATTTTAATTAAACTACAGTCACCACTGCACCCTATGGTTTCTCCTTTCTCGTCTTGTTTGGGTCGAATGACTGGATATGGCAGTGAGGGGAGGAGCTATATAGCAGCTCTGCTGTGGGTGATCCTCTTGCAACTTCCTGTTGGGAAGGAGAATATCCCACAAGTAATGGATGATCCGTGGACTGGATACACTACAAGAGAAATAAATTTATTAGGTAAGCATAAATTATGTTTTTTCTCCTAACCGTCGGTCGAATGACTGGGGGGGGCGGAGCCTGAGGGGAGCTATATGGACAGCTTTGCTGTGTGCTCTCTTTGCCACTTCCTGTAGGGATTGAGAATATCCCACAAGTAAGGATGAAGCCGTGGACCGGATACACCGTAGGAGAAAGAAATTTATCAGGTAAACATAAATTCTGTTTTTTGCAGTACAGCGGTCCCACCCTTTGCTCTCTTCCCCCCCTCTCTTTTGCTCTCTCTTCCCCCCTGTCTTTTGCTTTCTCTCCCCCCTCTCTTTTGCTTTCTCTCCCCCCTCTCTTTTGCTTTCTCTCCCCCCTCTCTTTTGCTTTCTCTCCCCCCTCTCTTTTGCTTTCTCTCCCCCCTCTCTTTTGCTTTCTCTCCCCCCTCTCTTTTGCTTTCTCTCCCCCCCTCTCTTTTGCTTTCTCTCCCCCCTCTCTTTTGCTCTTTCTCTCCCCCCTCTCTTTTGCTCTCTCTCTCCCCCCCTCTTTTGCTCTCTCTCTCCCCCCCCTCTTTGGCTCTCTCTCTCCCCCCCCCTCTTTGGCTCTCTCTCTCCCCCCCTTTGGCTCTCCCCCCCTCTTTGGCTCTCCCCCCCCTCTTTGGCTCTCTCTCCTCTTTTTCTCGCTTTCCTCTTTGGCTCTCTCTTCCCCCCTCTTTGGCTCGCTCCCCCCTCTTTGGCTCTCTTCCCCCCCCCCCCTCTTTGGCTCTCTTCCCCCCCCCCCCCCCTCTTTGGCTCTCTTCCCCCCCCCCCTCTTTGGCTCTCTTCCCCCCCCCCTCTTTGGCTCTCTTCCCCCCCCCCTCCCTCTTTGGCTCTCTTCCCCCCCCCCTTTGGCTCTCTCCCCCCCCCTCTTTGGCTCTCTTCCCCCCCTTCTTTGGCTCTCTCTCTCCCCCTTCTTTGGCTCTCTCTCTCCCCCTTCTTTGGCTCTCTCTCTCCCCCTTCTTTGGCTCTCTCTCTCCCCCTTCTTTGGCTCTCTCTCTCCCCCTTCTTTGGCTCTCTCTCTCCCCCTTCTTTGGCTCTCTCTCTCCCCCTTCTTTGGCTCTCTCTCTCCCCCTTCTTTGGCTCTCTCCCCCTTCTTTGGCTCTCTCCCCTTCTTTGGCTCTCTCCCCTTCTTTGGCTCTCTCCCCTTCTTTGGCTCTCTCCCCTTCTTTGGCTCGCTCTCTCCCCTTCTTTGGCTCGCTCTCTCCCCTTCTTTGGCTCGCTCTCTCCCCTTCTTTGGCTCTCTCCCCTTCTTTGGCTCTCTCCCCTTCTTTGGCTCTCTCCCCTTCTTTGGCTCTCTCCCCTTCTTTGGCTCTCTCCCCTTCTTTGGCTCTCTCCCCTTCTTTGGCTCTCTCCCCTTCTTTGGCTCTCTCCCCTTCTTTGGCTCTCTCCCCTTCTTTGGCTCTCTCCCCTTCTTTGGCTCTCTCCCCTTCTTTGGCTCTCTCCCCTTCTTTGGCTCTCTCCCCTTCTTTGGCTCTCTCCCCTTCTTTGGCTCTCTTTCCTCTTTGGCTCTCTCCCCTCTTTGGCTCTCTTTCCTCTTTGGCTCTCTTTCCTCTTTGGCTCTCTTCCCCCCCTCTTTGGCTCTCTCTCCCCCCTCTTTGGCGCTCTCTCTTCCCCCTCTTTGGCTCTCTCTCCTCTTTGGCTCCCCCCTCTCTGGCCCTTCTCCCCCCCTCTCCTGCTCCCTCTCTGGCTCTGTCTTCATTGAAACCCTTTGCCTCTCTGGCCACGCCCCCATCGCGGCACCCCGCCCGGCCACACCCCCATCGCTTTCCTCTTTGGCTCTCTCCCCCCCCCTCTTTGGCTCTCTCCCCCCCCTCTTTGGCTCTCTCTCCCCCCCCCCTCTTTGGCTCTCTCCCCCCTCTTTGGCTCTCTCTCTCTCCCCTCTTTGGCTCTCTCTCTCCCCTCTTTGGCTCTCTCTCTCCCCTCTTTGGCTCTCTCTCTCCCCTCTTTGGCTCTCTCTCTCCCCTCTTTGGCTCTCTCTCTCCCCTCTTTGGCTCTCTCTCTCCCCTCTTTGGCTCTCTCTCTCCCCTCTTTGGCTCTCTCTCTCCCCTCTTTGGCTCTCTCTCTCCCCTCTTTGGCTCTCTCTCTCCCCTCTTTGGCTCTCTCTCTCCCCTCTTTGGCTCTCTCTCTCCCCTCTTTGGCTCTCTCTCTCCCCTCTTTGGCTCTCTCTCTCCCCTCTTTGGCTCTCTCTCTCCCCTCTTTGGCTCTCTCTCTCCCCTCTTTGGCTCTCTCTCTCCCCTCTTTGGCTCTCTCTCTCCCCTCTTTGGCTCTCTCTCTCCCCTCTTTGGCTCTCTCTCTCTCCTCTTTGGCTCTCTTTCTTCTTTGGCTCTCTTCCCCCCCCCTCTTTGGCTTTCTCTCCCCCCCCCCCCCCTCTTTGGCTTTCTCTCCCCCCCCCCTCTTTGGCTTTCTCCCCCCCCCCCCCCTCTTTGGCTTTCTCTCCCCCCCCCCTCTTTGGCTTTCTCTCCCCCCCCCCCCTCTTTGGCTTTCTCTCCCCCCCCCCCCCTCTTTGGCTTTCTCTCCCCCCCCCCCCTCTTTGGCTCTCTCTCTCCCCCCTCTTTGGCTCTCTCTCTCCTCTTTGGCGCCCCCCCCCCTCTTTGGCCCTTCTCCCCCCTCTCCTGCTCCCTCTCTGACTCTGTCTTCATTGAAACCCTTTGCCTCTCTGGCCACGCCCCCATTGCGGCACCCCGCCTGGCCACACCCCCATCGCGGCGACACCCGCCCGGCCACACCCCTCGCGACGTCCGGCCACGCCCCCATCTGTGCTGAGTGGTGAGTGTCAGGATCCAAACGGTCAGGTATGTTTGTCACGTGCAGTCTCTACTGCGCATGACTGCATCTGACAAACATACTTGGCCATTTATTATATAGGATGGTGTTCGGGGTCGCATAAGATTAAGTATTTTCACACCAACTGAGATAGAGTTGATGTGATCTACAGTAATATGTTTGGTGACTCTATGAAGATTTGAACATCTATTTTTAAATAACGACCAGCTAATATACAACAGCGGAATTAACAATGCAGATGTGACATTAGAGGTTTTGTGTAAAATAAAGTCTTTAATACAATTTAAATAAAACTTTCAAAAACTTGTTTTTTGGGGATTTTTACATGCATTTTATAAATAACTCCCAATTTAATTCTAGTTATGTAGAAAGATGCTGACTGACATTTCACAGTCTGTGACCAGTAGTACCAGGACTTTGTAGTTTTCAAACCTGTAGGATTATTTATATTCTCATTTGATATTGAATTTCTCTTATTTCTCAGCAATTGTTTCTGTTGTACTGGGGATGAAGTGTATAATTTCCTGCCCACAGATTTAATAGGAAGACTTTCTATTTTTACTCTTAGTTAGCATAATCCAAACATCTGCTTATGTGTTGAAGTTTTAGGGAATGGATGGAATGTTTCGGATGAATTTTGAAAGCAGTCTATAAATAATATTAAACAAAAAGTGATACAACTCGCTCTGAATTTTAATCACAGAATGTGATTAAATGTATTGGTTTCTGCATATGCCATATCATTTTCTTTGTTACATTGTCCTAATTTATGGTATGGGACCTTCTCATCCCAGCAGCTTCTCTGATTGCCCAACGCGGTAGCATTTTGGATATGGATTAGTGGCACTTCTCTCTTGAAGCCGGCATAAAATGCATAATATTCTCTGTCCGATCTTAGGCAAGCGGAGATATATAACATATTCAGGTTGTTTGCTACATGGATGGCTAAGCTTTCTCCATTTTTTCTTTCTAGATCTTAGTCTGTTATCTAGGCAGCTTAAATAACAAAGGTATCATTATAGACTCAACCTCATTGAGACTTTTTTTGACAGATCAAATGAGATTAAAATTGCAGACAGCTTGTGCAAGTCTTCAGTCAGTTCCTTTCCCTACAGTAGCTCTTTGCATGGAGGTGTTAGGTCTGATGATAGCTGCAGCAGATACTATTCCATTTGCTTAGTTTCACTAGACCTCTTCAACTTTGTATGCTTTGTCAGTGGTGCAAGGGTTACATTCAGTTCTCTCAGAGGATCTTTTTTGATTTCAGATCAAGGCAATCTCTTTCCTGGTGGATTGATAACCAGTCAATTTCTCTAAAGGTCATTGTTTGTTCATCCAACTTGGACTATTATCATGAGAAATAATTCTCATGATAATAAGCAATTCTCTCTGGTTGGATTTCAGTTTGGGGGCTCAGGAGTGCACAGGGGAGTTTGGCCTCTTCTGGAAGCAAGGTTACCTATTATGGAACTCAGGAGCAGCAAAGAACCTAGGTTCTAGCTGCTGATTATTGGCTGCATTTATATATAGATTGTCATTTGTTCGCCCATTTGTTCATTTAGAAACCAGTAGTGCCTTGTTGCTCCTTCAACAATTGATACCAAGAGAATGAAGCAAATTTGATAATAGAAGAAAACTAGTAGTTTAAAATAGTATGTTCTACCTAAATCATCAAAGAAAACATTTGGGTTTCATGTCCCTTTTAACCTTTACCTGCTACCAACCTATATATTTGTCTGTGTATTAGCACTGTACGTTTGTCTTGCTTTCTTCTTGCCAATAAAAAATAAATGTATCAGTGTTTTTTCTTTCAAACAGGGGAACATTTTATAGGGCTTGTAAAAATGGTATCTTTATATCCTGAATTGGCACCAAAAAACAGGGACATTTGTGAGGTACTGTATTGAGTGGCATCCAATTTAAAGAATCATACTGCACTATGATTACCTCTCATTTTTCTGCTGAGCTTTCACATTCCTGAGCAGAAGTAATTTCTTTAGTATTCATTGTGTTTAAATTTCAATTTTAGTCCTTTTTGTGTGTTTTACCCATCAAAATCCTGTTTTTTTTTCTCTTTCTTTTCTCTTGTTAAGTGTATCCAGTCCACGAATCATCCATTACTTGTGGGATATTCTCCTTCCCAACAGGAAGTTGCAAGAGGATCACCCACAGCAGAGCTGCTATATAGCTCCTCCCCTAACTGTCATATCCAGTCATTCTCTTGCAAGCCTCAACCAAGATGGAGGTCGTAAGAGGAGTGTGGTGTTTATTCTTCAATCAAAAGTTTGTTATTTTTAAATGGTGCTGGAGTGTACTGTTTATCTCAGGCAGTATTTAGAAGAAGAATCTGCCTGCGTTTTCTATGATCTTAGCAGAAGTAACTAAGATCCATGGCTGTTCTCACATATTCTGAGGAGTGAGGTAACTTCAGAGAGGGAATGGCGTGCAGGTTTTCCTGCAATAAGGTATGTGCAGTTAATATTTTTCTAGGGATGGAATTTGCTAGAAAATGCTGCTGATACCGAACTAATGTAAGTAAAGCCTTAAATGCAGTGATAGCTACTGGTATCAGGCTTATTAATAGAGATACATACTCTTATAAAAATGTAATATAAAACGTTTGCTGGCATGTTTAATCGTTTTTATATGTATTTGGTGATAAAACTTATTGGCGCCTAGTTTTTTTCCACATGGCTGGCTTGAATTTTGCCTAGTAACAGTTTCCTTAGGCTTTCCACTGTTGTAATATGAGTGGGAGGGGCCTTTTTTAGTGCTTTTCTGTGCAGCTAAAAATACTGACAGAGACATTCAGCTTCCCTCTGCATGATCCAGAACATCTCTGGAGGGCTCAAAAGGCTTCAAAGTCGTTTTTGAGGGAGGTAAAAAGCCACAGTAGAGCTGTGGCAGTTGTTGTGACTGTTTGAAAAAAAACAAACGTTTTTGTCTTTTATTATTCAGTTTTGGGTATTAAAGGGTTAATCATCCATTTGCAAGTGGGTGCAATGCTCTGCTAACTTGTTACGTACATTGTAAAAATTTTGTTAGTGTAACTGCCTTTTTTCACTGTTATTTCAAATTTTGACAAAATTTGTGTTTCTTAAAGGTGCAGTAACGTTTTTTATATTGCTTGTAAACTTGTTTAAAGTGTTTTCCAAGCTTGCTAGTCTCATTGCTAGTCTGTTTAAACATGTCTGACACAGAGGAAACTACTTGTTCATTATGTTTGAAAGCCATGGTGGAGCCCCATAGGAGAATGTGTACTAAATGTATTGATTTCACCTTAAACAGTAAAGATCAGTCTTTAACTATAAAAGAAATATCACCAGAAGATTCTGACGAGGGGGAAGTTATGCCGACTAACTCTCCCCACGTGTCAGACCCTTCGCCTCCCGCTCAGGGGATGCACGCTAATATGGCGCCAATTACATCAGGGACGCCCATAGCGATTACCTTGCAGGACATGGCTGCAATCATGAATAATACCCTGTCAGAGGTATTATCCAGGTTGACTGAATTAAGAGTTAAGCGCGATTGCTCTGGGGTTAGGAGAAATACAGAGCGCGCAGATGCTGTAAGGGCCATGTCTGATACTGCGTCACAATATGCAGATCATGAGGACGGAGAGCTTCAGTCTGTGGGTGACATCTCTGATTCGGGGAAACCTGATTCAGAGATTTCTAATTTTAAATTTAAGCTTGAGAACCTCCGTGTGTTGCTTGGGGAGGTATTAGCTGCTCTGAATGACTGTAACACAGTTGCAGTACCAGAGAAATTGTGTAGGCTGGATAAATACTATGCGGTACCGGTGTGTACTGATGTTTTTCCTATACCTAAAAGGCTTACAGAAATTATTAGCAAGGAGTGGGATAGACCGGGGGTGCCTTTTTCCCCACCTCTTATATTTAGAAAAATGTTTCCAATAGACGCCACTACACAGGACTTATGGCAAGACGGTCCCTAAGGTGGAGGGAGCAGTTTCTACTTTAGAAAAGCGTACTACTATCCCGGTTGAGGACAGTTGTGCTTTTTCAGATCCAATGGATAAAAAATTGGAGGGTTACCTTAAGAAAATGTTTATTCATTTGTTTCTGATGCCATTGTTCATTTGACTAAACTAACGGCTAAGAATTCCGGATTCGCCATCCAAGCGGGTAGGGCGCTATGGCTTAAATCCTGGTCAGCTGACGTGACTTCGAAGTCTAAATTACTCAACATTCCTTTCAAGGGGCAGACCTTATTCGGGCCTGGTTTGAAGGAAGTTATTGCTGACATTACTGGAGGTAAGGGTCACACCCTTCCTCAGGACAGGGCCAAAGCAAAGGCCAAACAGTCTAATTTTCGTGCCTTTCGAAATTTCAAGGCAGGAGCAGCATCAACTTCCTCCACTTCAAAACAAGAGGGAACTTTTGCTCAATCTAAGCAGGCCTGGAAACCTAACCAGTCCTGGAACAAAGGCAAGCAGGCCAGAAAGCCTGCTGCTGCTGCCTCTAAGTCAGCATGAAGGAACGGCCCCCTATCCGGCGACGGATCTAGTAGGGGGCAGACTTTCTCTCTTTGCCCAGGCGTGGGCAAGAGATGTTCAGGATCCCTGGGCGTTGGAGATCATATCTCAGGGATATCTTCTGGACTTCAAAGCTTCCCCTCCACAAGGGAGATTTCATCTTTCAAGGCTATCTGCAAATCAGATAAAGAAAGAGGCATTCCTACGCTGTGTGCAAGACCTCCTAGTTATGGGAGTGATCCATCCAGTTCCACGGGCGGAACAAGGACAGGGTTTTTATTCAAATCTGTTTGTGGTTCCCAAAAAAGAGGGAACCTTCAGACCAATTTTGGATCTAAAGATCTTAAAAATTCCTCAGAGTTCCATCTTTCAAAATGGAAACTATTCGGACCATCCTACCCATGATCCAAGAAGGTCAGTACATGACCACAGTGGACTTAAAGGATGCCTACCTTTACATACCGATTCACAAAGATCATCATCGGTTTCTAAGGTTTGCCTTTCTAGACAGGCATTACCAATTTGTAGCTCTTCCCTTCGGGTTGGCTACAGCCCCGAGAATCTTTACAAAGGTTCTGGGCTCACTTCTGGCGGTTCTAAGACCGCGAGGCATAGCGGTGGCTCCGTATCTAGACGACATCCTGATACAGGCGTCAAGCTTTCAAGTTGCCAAGTCTCATACAGAGATAGTTCTGGCATTTCTGAGGTTGCACAGGTGGAAAGTGAACGAGGAAAAGAGTTCTCTATCCCCACTCACAAGAGTCTCCTTCTTAGGGACTCTTATAGATTCTGTAGAAATGAAAATTTACCTGACGGAGTCCAGGTTATCAAAACTTCTAATTGCTTGCCGTGTTCTTCACTCCATTCCGCGCCCTTCGGTAGCTCAGTGTATGGAGGTAATCGGCTTAATGGTAGCGGCAATGGACATAGTGCCATTTGCGCGCCTTCATCTCAGACCGCTGCAATTATGCATGCTGAGTCAGTGGAATGGGGATTACACAGATTTGTCCCCTCTGCTAAATCTGGATCAAGAGACCAGAGATTCTCTTCTCTGGTGGTTGTCTCGGGTACACCTGTCCAAGGGTATGACCTTTCGCAGGCCAGATTGGACAATTGTAACAACAGATGCCAGCCTTCTAGGTTGGGGTGCAGTCTGGAATTCCCTGAAGGCACAGGGATCGTGGACTCAGGAGGAGAAACTCCTTCCAATAAATATTCTGGAGTTAAGAGCGATATTCAATGCTCTTCTGGCTTGGCCTCAGTTAGCAACACTGAGGTTCATCAGATTTCAGTCGGACAACATCACGACTGTGGCTTACATCAACCATCAAGGGGGAAGCAGGAGTTCCCTAGCGATGTTAGAAGTCTCAAAAATAATTCGCTGGGCAGAGTACCACTCTTGCCACCTGTCAGCAATCCATATCCCAGGCGTGGAGAACTGGGAGGCAGATTTTCTACGTCGTCAGACTTTCCATCCGGGGGAGTGGGAACTCCATCCGGAGGTGTTTGCTCAGTTGATTCATCGTTGGGGCAAACCAGAGTTGCATCTCATGGCGTCTCGCCAGAACGCCAAGCTTCCTTGTTATGGATCCAGGTCCAGGGACCCAGAAGCGACGCTGATAGATGCGCTAGCAGCGCCTTGGTTCTTCAACCTGGCTTATGTGTTTCCACCGTTTCCTCTGCTCCCTCGACTGATTGCCAAAATCAAACAGGAGAGAGCATCTGTGATTCTGATAGCACCTGCGTGGCCACGCAGGACTTGGTATGCAAACCTAGTGGACATGTCATCCTTTCCACCATGGACTCTGCCTCTAAGACAGGACCTTCTGATACAAGGTCCTTTCAATCATCCAAATCTAATTTCTCTGATACTGACTGCATGGAGATTGAACGCTTGATTCTATCAAAGCGTGGCTTCTCCGAGTCAGTCATTGATACTTTAATACAGGCACGAAAGCCTGTTACCAGGAAAATCTACCACAAGATATGGAGTAAATATCTTTATTGGTGTGAATCCAAGACTTACTCATGGAGTAAAGTTAGGATTCCTAGAATATTGTCTTTTCTCCAAGAGGGCTTGGAAAAGGATTATCAGCTAGTTCCTTAAAGGGACAGATTTCTGCTCTGTCTATTCTTTTGCACAAGCGTCTGGCAGAGGTTCCAGACGTCCAGGCATTTTGCCAGGCTTTGGTTAGATTTAAGCCTGTGTTTAAACCTGTTGCTCCCCCGTGGAGCTTAAACTTGGTTCTTAAGGTTCTTCAAGGAGTTCCATTTGAACCCCTTCATTCCATTGATATTAAACTTTTATCTTGGAAAGGTCTGTTTTTGATGGCTATTTCCTCGGCTCGGAGAGTCTCTGAGCTATCTGCCTTACAATGTGATTCTCCCTATCTGATTTTTCATGCAGATAAGGTAGTTCTGAGTACCAAACCTGGGTTTTTACCTAAGGTGGTTTCTAACAAGAATATCAATCAAGAGATTGTTGTTCCATCGTTGTGCCCTAATCCTTCTTCAAAGAAGGAACGTCTTTTACATAATCTGGACGTAGTCCGTGCCTTGAAGTTTTACTTACAAGCTACTAAGGATTTTCGTCAAAGATCTTTCCTGTTTGTCGTTTACTCTGGACAGAGGAGAGGTCAAAAAGCTTCGGCAACCTCTTTCCTTTTGGCTTCGGAGCGTAATAAGCCTAGCCTATGAGACTGCTGGACAACAGCCCCCTGAAAGGATTACAGCTCATTCTACTAGAGCTGTGGCTTCCACCTGGGCCTTCAAAAATGAGGCCTCTGAACAGATTTGCAAGGCTGCGACTTGGTCTTTGCTTCACACTTTTCAAAATTTTACAAATTTGATACTTTTGCTTCTTCGGAGGCTGTGTTTGGGAGAGAGGTTCTTCAGGCAGTGGTTCCTTCCGCTTAATCCTGCCTTGTCCCTCCCATCATCCGTGTACTTTAGCTTTGGTATTGGTATCCCACAAGTAATGGATGATCCGTGGACTGGATACACTTAACAAGAGAAAACATAATTTATGCTTACCTGATAAATTTATTTCTCTTGTAGTGTATCCAGTCCACGGCCCGCCCTGTCCTTTTAAGGCAGGTCTAAATTTTAATTAAACTACAGTCACCACTGCACCCTATGGTTTCTCCTTTCTCTGTTTGTTTTCGGTCGAATGACTGGATATGACCGTTAGGGGAGGAGCTATATAGCAGCTCTGCTGTGGGTGATCCTCTTGCAACTTCCTGTTGGGAAGGAGAATATCCCACAAGTAATGGATGATCCGTGGACTGGATACACTACAAGAGAAATAAATTTATCAGGTAAGCATAAATTATGTTTTTCTTTTTTTTCCCCCCTTGTTTAGCAGTCTATACACTTTTTTTACAAAATAGCTCCAGGTTGCAAAAGCTATTTGTATTTATAGTGTATATGATGATCAACAGTAGTTCTACTGGTTACTGAATATTTCAGTGAAACACTTTATGGTTTCCCATTTAGCGTTTTTCTACCGTCCACCAAATATTCAGTGCCAGTTTTTGAATACAAACAAGTAAGTGAGTTAGTGAGGCTGGTGCTCAGATTGTGTACTTTTAATATGCTACATTTTGCCTCAGAATATATACTACACGGTGATCAGATACATTTTACTTACCAGGATTTTCAAGTGGTTTATTCCTGAACTGCTTTTCATTTGAAGTGTAAATTGTACTAACAAAGTATCATCTTATAAAGTGTTTATTTTGTATTTAAATTTTTAAATTCTTTTTTTTTAGGCTTATCTATCACTAAGGCACAGAAACTTGCCCTTATGGGGAGGCAAAAGGAGGGAATAGAGTAGAAGGTTAGATGTGGAGAGGTTCTTTAGCAGTATTGATATTTCCCAACCCATTGGCAGGAAAGCGAAGTGACCAACAGATCACTGAGAAGTCCAGGAATTCTCTTCAAGTTATTGAAGTGGGTAGTCTAGGACAAAACCTTTTTATTAGTCAAGACAATGTAAGGCATATTGAGAATGGATGGAAAAAGACAGGGAAGAAAAGGAATGGTAGAGGGTGGATGTGAGACTGGGAAAGGCAGAGAGAGATGGGGAAAGCTAGAGTGGAAGTGAGTCATGGAAAGAAGATAGAGAGGCTGAAGGAGAGCAAGGCAAGGGATATTATGGTGTTTAAAAAAGGGAAAAAGTGATCAGCCAGTGCCACAGCACTTTAATCACACAAAATTGTTTTCACATATAAGAAATTACAATTTGTAAATAGTTATTGAAATAAAGCTTCACTGTATTGAATATTACCTGGATGTTTGCTATATTCATTGCTTGTTCTACAGATTTAGCATTTCTGTCCATAAACCTGGTCTTGAGGTGGTGACATAAAGAATTTAGTGTTGAAAAGAGAATTACATTTACTCTTTCCCTTAAAATATGAATTCAGCTGTTTCCTGTCTGGAAAAAAATTATAGATGAAATAATGTATCAGTTAAATGATGCAGTGGGGAAGAACTTTATTAATGATTGGTCTACTTAACTACTTTAGAATGCAGGTACAAATCTCCAGAATTCCAAAATTTAGAATTATTCTGAAATACAGAATTTTTAATTCATTTAAAAAAAACAAACAACATTTTTTTATTTATATTGAACCCTTGCATACGTCATCAATTCCAACTTCACACATAACTAAAATAACTGCCAGAAGTACCAAACAACAAAGGTTCTGCAATCTAACTAGTACTAAAGGTGTATCCCATGATGTCACAAAAAGAATTGGTGTTGTAGATAGATACATGTATAGGACTTCTCTTCTCTTTACATACCAGTTGTTTTTCTTTATTTAAACATTTGAAGTCTTTGGTTTCTTTTTTGCACTCTAAAATGCAGACGTTGGTCTATATTTCTCCAACATTGGTGTGTCCGGTCCACGGCGTCATCCTTACTTGTGGGAATATCTCTTCCCCAACAGGAAATGGCAAAGAGTCCCAGCAAAAGCTGTCCATATAGTCCCTCCTAGGCTCCGCCCACCCCAGTCATTCTCTTTGCCGTTGCACAGGCAACATCTCCACGGAGATGGTTAAGAGTATGTGGTGTTTAGTTGTAGTTTTTTTTATTCTACTATCAAGAGTTTGTTATTTTAAAATAGTGCTGGTATGTACTATTTACTCTGAAACAGAAAAAGAGGAAGATTTCTGTTTGTGAGAGGAAGATGATTTTAGCAGCAGTAACTAAAATCGTTTGCTGTTTCCACATAGGACTGTTGAGATGAAGTAACTTCAGTTGGGGGAAACAGTTAGCAGACTTTTCTGCTTAAGGTATGACTAGCCATATTTCTAACAAGACTGTGTAATGCTGGAAGGCTGTCATTTTCCCCTCATGGGGACCGGTAAGCCATTTTCTTAGTCTCAAACAGAATAAAGGGCTTAATATGGGCTATAAAACTGGTAGACACTTTTATGGGCAAAATCGATTGATTTATTTGTGCAATACTTTTAATGCTTTTAGACACTGTGGTGAAAATTTGGTAAATTTTGAACAA
Organism: Bombina bombina; assembly: GCF_027579735.1. Taxonomy (NCBI): domain Eukaryota; kingdom Metazoa; phylum Chordata; class Amphibia; order Anura; family Bombinatoridae; genus Bombina; species Bombina bombina. The sequence continues at coordinate 140,269,552 of NC_069507.1, read as the reverse complement.
TTCCTTCATACTTTTTCAGATATTCAGTAATAAAGTGTGCACTGTTTAAAATTTAAAGAGACAGTAACGGTTTTGTTTTAAAACGTTTTTTGTACTTTCTTGACAAGTTTAAGCCTGTTTAACATGTCTGCACCTTCAGATAAGCTATGTTCTATATGTTTGAAGATCAATGTGTCTCCCCCTTCAAAATTGTGTGATAATTGTGCCATAGCGTCCAAACAAAGTAAGGACAGTACTGCCACAGATAGTAAAGTTGCCCAAGATGATTCATCAGATGAAGGGAGTAGACATAGTTCTACATCATCTCCTTCTGTGTCTATGCCAGTTTTGCCCACGCAGGAGGCCCCTAGTACTTCTAGCGCGCCAATGCTTATTACTATGCAACAATTGACGGCAGTAATGGATAACTCCATAGCAAATATTTTATCCAAAATGCCTGCATATCAGAGAAAGCGCGATTGCTCTGTTTTAAACACTGAAGAGCAGGAGGGCGCTGATGATAATTGCTCTGTCATACCCTCACACCAATCTGAAGGGGCCATGAGGAAGGTTTTGTCAGATGAGAAATTTTTCCTGAATCTGAAATTTCCCCAACAGGCTGAACCTGATGTTGTGACATTTAAATTTAAATTAGAGCATCTCTGCGCACTGCTTAAGGAGGTGTTATCTACTCTGGATGATTGTGACAACCTGGTCATTCCAGAAAAATTATGCAAGATGGACAAGTTCCTAGAGGTTCCGGTGCACCCCGACGCTTTTCCTATACCCAAGCGGGTGGCGGACATAGGGAATAAGGAGTGGGAGAAGCCCGGCATACCTTTTTGTCCCCCCTCCTATATTTAAGAAATTATTTCCTATGGTCGACCCCAGAAAGGACTTATGGCAGACAGTCCCTAAGGTCGAGGGGGCAGTTTCTACTCTAAACAAGCGTACTACTATCCCTATCGAGGATAATTGTGCTTTCAAAGATCCTATGGATAAAAAATTGGAGGGTTTGCTTAAAAAGATTTTTGTACAGCAAGGTTACCTCCTGCAACCCATTTCGTGCATTGTTCCTGTCACTACAGCAGCGTGGTTCTGGTTCGAGGAACTAGAAAAGTCACTCAGTAGAGAGACTCCGTATGAGGAGGTTATGGACAGGGTTCACGCACTCAAGTTGGCTAATTCTTTTATTTTAGATGCCGCTTTGCAATTAGCTGGATTAGCGGCGAAAAATTCAGGGTTTGCAATTGTGGCGCGCAGAGCGCTTTGGCTAAAGTCTTGGTCAGCGGATGTATCTTCCAAGACAAAATTGCTTAATATCCCCTTCAAGGGTAAAACTCTCTTTGGACCAGAATTGAAAGAGATTATCTCAGACATCACTGGGGGAAAGGGCCACGCCCTCCCGCAAGATAGGCCTTTCAAAGCCAAGAATAAGTCTAATTTTCGTTCCTTTCGCAATTTCAGGAACGGACCGGCTTCCAACTCCGCATCCTCTAAACAAGAGGGTAATGCTTCACAAACCAAACCAGCCTGGAAACCCATGCAAGGCTGGAACAAGGGTAAGCAGGCCAAGAAGCCTGCTGCTGCTAACAAGACAGCATGAAGGAGTAGCCCCCGATCCGGGACCGGATCTAGTAGGGGGCAGACTCTCTCTCTTTGCTCAGGCTTGGGCAAGAGATGTTCAGGATCCCTGGGCACTAGAAATAGTCTCTCAGGGTTATCTTCTGGAATTCAAGGAACTACCCCCAAGGGGAAGGTTCCACATGTCTCACTTATCCTTAAACCAAATAAAGAGACAGGCATTCTTACATTGTGTAGAAGACCTGTTAAAAATGGGAGTGATACACCCAGTTCCAACGGCGGAACAGGGAATGGGATTTTACTCAAATCTGTTTGTGGTTCCCAAAAAAGAGGGAACTTTCAGACCAATTCTGGATTTAAAGATCTTAAACAAATTTCTCAGGATTCCATCGTTCAAAATGGAAACCATTCGAACGATTCTACCTACAATCCAGGAAGGTCAATTTATGACTACCGTGGATCTAAAGGATGCGTATCTTCATATTCCTATCCACAAGGATCATCATCAGTTCCTAAGGTTCGCCTTTCTGGACAAACATTACCAGTTTGTGGCGCTCCCATTAGGGTTAGCCACTGCTCCAAGGATTTTCACAAAGGTACTCGGGTCCCTTCTAGCCGTCCTTAGACCAAGGGGCATTGCAGTAGTACCTTACTTGGACGACATTCTGATACAAGCGTCGTCTCTCTCAAAGGCAAAGGCTCACACAGACATCGTTCTGGCCTTTCTCAGATCTCACGGATGGAAGGTGAACATAGAAAAAAGTTCCCTGTCTCCGTCGACAAGAGTTCCTTTCTTGGGAACAATAATAGATTCTTTAGAAATGAGGATTTTCCTGACAGAAGTCAGAAAGTCAAAGCTTCTAAACGCTTGTCAAGTTCTTCATTCTATTCCACGTCCTTCCGTAGCTCAGTGCATGGAAGTGGTAGGGTTGATGGTTGCAGCAATGGACATAGTTCCTTTTGCGCGAATTCATCTAAGACCATTACAACTGTGCATGCTGAAACAGTGGAATGGGGACTATACAGACTTGTCTCCAGTGATTCAAGTAGATCAGAAGACCAGAGACTCACTCCGTTGGTGGCTAACCCTGGACCACTTGTCCCAGGGAATGAGCTTCCGCAGACCAGAGTGGGTCATCGTCACGACCGACGCCAGTCTAGCAGGCTGAGGCGTGGTCTGGGAATCCCTGAAAGCTCAGGGACTATGGTCTCGGGAAGAGTCTCTTCTCCCGATAAACATTCTGGAACTGAGAGCGATATTCAATGCTCTCAGGGCTTGGCCTCAACTAGCAAAGGCCAGATTTATAAGATTCCAATCAGACAACATGACTGTTGCTTATATCAATCATCAGGGGGGAACAAGGAGTTCCCTGGCGATGAGAGAAGTGACCAAAATAATAGAATGGGCGGAGGATCACTCCTGCCACCTATCTGCGATCCACATCCCAGGAGTGGAAAACTGGGAGGCGGATTATCTGAGTCGTCAGACATTCCATCCGGGGGAGTGGGAACTTCACCCGGAGATCTTTGCCCAATTAACTCAATTATGGGGCATTCCAGACATGGATCTCATGGCGTCTCGTCAGAACTTCAAGGTTCCTTGCTACGGGTCCAGATCCAGGGATCCCAAGGCGGCTCAAGTGGATGCACTAGTAGTGCCTTGGACCTTCAACCTAGCCTATGTGTTTCCACCGTTTCCTCTCATTCCCAGGCTGGTAACCAGGATCAAGCAGGAGAGGGCCTCGGTGATCTTGATAGCTCCTGCGTGGCCACGCAGGACTTGGTATGCAGACCTGGTGAATATGTCATCGGTTCCACCATGGAAGCTACCTTTGAGACAGGATCTTCTGGTACAGGGTCCATTCGAACATCCAAATCTAGTCTCTCTCCAGCTGACGGCTTGGAAATTGAACGCTTGATTTTATCTAAGCGTGGGTTTTCAGATTCTGTGATAGATACTCTGGTACAAGCCAGAAAACCTGTAACTAGAAAGATTTACCATAAAATATGGAAAAGATATATCTGTTGGTGTGAATCCAAGGGATTCTCATGGAGTAAGATTAAGATTCCTAGGATCCTTTCCTTACTACAAGAGGGTTTGGATAAGGGATTATCAGCGAGTTCTCTAAAGGGACAGATTTCTGCTTTATCTGTCTTGTTACTCAAACGACTGGCAGCTGTGCCAGATGTTCAAGCATTTGTTCAGGCTCTGGTTAGGATTAAGCCTGTTTACAGACCTTTGACTCCTCCCTGGAGTTTAAATCTAGTTCTTTCAGTTCTCCAAGGGGTTCCGTTTGAACCTTTACATTCCATAGATATTAAGTTGTTATCTTGGAAAGTTTTGTTTTTGGTTGCTATTTCTTCTGCTAGAAGAGTTTCTGAGTTATCTGCTCTGCAGTGTTCTCCGCCCTATCTGGTGTTTCATTCAGATAAGGTTGTTTTGCGTACTAAGCCTGGTTTTCTTCCAAAGGTTGTTTCCAACAAAAATATTAACCAGGAGATAATTGTACCTTCTTTGTGTCCGAATCCAGTTTCAAAGAAGGAACGTTTGTTACACAATTTAGACGTAGTCCGTGCTCTAAAATTCTATTTAGAAGCTACAAAAGAGTTCAGACAAACATCTTCTCTGTCGTCTATTCTGGTAAAAGGAGAGGTCAAAAAGCGACTGCTACCTCTCTTTCCTTTTGGCTTAAAAGCATCATCCGATTGGCTTACGAGACTGCCGGACGGCAGCCTCCTGAAAGAATCACAGCTCACTCTACTAGGGCTGTGGCTTCCACATGGGCCTTCAAGAACGAGGCTTCTGTTGATCAGATATGTAAGGCAGCGACTTGGTCTTCACTGCACACTTTTGCCAAATTTTACAAATTTTATACTTTTGCTTCTTCGGAGGCTATTTTTGGGAGAAAGGTTTTGCAAGCCGTGGTGCCTTCTGTTTAGGTAACCTGATTTGCTCCCTCCCTTCATCCGTGTCTTAAAGCTTTGGTATTGGTTCCCACAAGTAAGGATGACGCCGTGGACCGGACACACCAATGTTGGAGAAAACAGAATTTATGCTTACCTGATAAATTACTTTCTCCAACGGTGTCTCCGGTCCACGGCCCGCCCTGGTTTTTTAATCAGGTTTGATGAATTATTTTCTCTAACTACAGTCACCACGGCACCCTATGGTTTCTCCTGTTTTTTCCTCCTGTCGGTCGGTCGAATGACTGGGGTGGGCGGAGCCTAGGAGGGACTATATGGACAGCTTTTGCTGGGACTCTTTGCCATTTCCTGTTGGGGAAGAGATATTCCCACAAGTAAGGATGACGCTGTGGACCGGACACACCGTTGGAGAAAGTAATCTATCAGGTAAGCATAAATTCTGTTTTATTCAACACAACTATTACCTTTCCAATGGTATTCCAAAATCCAAACCTTTTCTGGTCCCAGGCAGTTTGTACAAAGGGCTTTATAGCTGTATTTAGATATTTAACAGAAATATCCTATATTTACACTGTTCCTCCTCTTCACTTATAGTAGTATTGAATTTTGAGTTGACCAATGGCTGCTTTAGTAACTTAGTTTCGGTTAGAGTGTCATGTTTTGATTTTGTTTCGCTGTATGAGGGTTTTGTTGCTGTAGAAACTTTCTTTTATTTTTAATGAGATTAGATTACTTTTAAAAAAGAATTAACAGTATGAAAAGATGTGATGTGCTGGAACATCTTTTAAATAGATGTTATTTAAGCTAGCTATGTAAACATTTAATGCATCCTGCTTCATTTATGTGGGTTGTTTTTTAATTCTATGTCTGTGTGCAAATCTGGCTACCGCCAAAATGACTGAAATTGCTGTGACAGCACTTCTGGTTGGTGTGTTTTGTTCTGTTTTTTCTTTTCCCCCCTCTGTGGGTCGGGGTTTATATAGAATGTGTTTTGATGTTTTACCTCGTTTGTTCGGTGTCCTTGACAAAGACGCAGAACATGGGCTTATAATAAAGAATGTTGGTGACATTGAAATGTGCAAGGTACCAGCCAAGTAAATATTTGTTTGGGTTAGTTTAATAGTGGTTTATTGACTTGTAATAAATAATTCCTTCTAGGGTCGGAATCAGAAAGAGATCTGGTAGAATCCTTGAAATACATTATGAGTTTAGTAAAGTTTTATTTGTTTTTCATCTATTTATCAAATTCTAATTCAATTTTTAATTAACAATGCCTTTTAAGTTTCCACTTTTTAAAAAAAAAAAAATAATAATAAAAAAAATAATATATATATTTATTTCTATATCTATCTATATCTATCTATATCTATCTATATCTATCTATATCTATCTATATCTATCTATATCTATCTATATCTATCTATATCTATCTATATATATATAGTCCTTGTTGAAAGAAGGCACTCGCCGGTCTTTAGCACAAAAAACCTTTAATACATCAAATAGACATCAAATATTGACCATAACGTTTCGGTGTTGTTACAACACCTTTGTCAAATGCTGCCGAACATCAGTGTCACAGAATAAACATATTCCCAGTAATTATTTTTTCTTGGTAATATGTTTATTCTGTGACACTGAAGTTCGGCAGCATTTGACAAAGGTGTTGTAACAACACCGAAACGTTATGGTCAATATTTGATGTCTATTTGATGTATTAAAGATTTTTTGTGCTAAAGACCAGCGAGTGCCTTCTTTCAACAAGGACTTTACACGTTATTTTTTAAGTGCACCCTGGCTACTGTGGTATTGTAAGACTGTGCTTATCTCTTTTGGAAAGCTTTATATATATATATATATATATATATATATATATATATATATATATATATATATATATATATATATATATATATATATATTACTGCTGCAGCTATCAAACAATATATATTCATCCTTAAAAATTCTCTTTAAAAAAGTAGACAATATTACTGTGTAGCCTAATACATATTAATTATTATGTTCCGAATTTTCCTTTATTTACACGCAGCCAGGAGCTATGGGCGACGACGAGGTAAATACACTGAAAATGGTTTGGATTTTCTTGCTTGCAAAAGACTTGGGAACAAAATAAATAGTTTTTGAGCTTTTTGCTTTTCTTGTGATTTCTTTCTGATATCTAATGGATTGGGCTTTGCTGTAAAACGGCTACATTGATTTCCTCACCCTCCTGCTTGTCTTTACTGTATTGTGTAATAATTTGTAGTTTAGGCTTTATGCTATTACCAATTATATTTATTGAGTTTAAGGATAATCATCTGAGAACATGGTTAACACAAAAATTCTAATTTTTATCAAATGGTATTTGGTTACCAGCCCACTGTCCTTGACCCAAACTACGGGTATGAATTTACCTGTATTTATCTCTACTGAAGCAGTTTATCTGGTTGCAGGAGGAATCCTATACTATACAAATATATTCGTGTATTTTTCATTTGCTTATGTAGGTCAGGCTAAAAGAAATCAAACATTTTTAATCAAATTCACATTTTATTTTATATAGAGGTTTAGTATTCAATCATTGCAAAGCCAACCCTTGAGTTTCCTTCTCCTGTGAGTAAAAATCTATTTCAGTTGTCAGTGTCCTTTTTTTTTTTTTCTTCTTTATCTAGTAACAATGAAAGTATTTCCATAAGGTATTGGGCTTTTTTTTGTGCTAATGTAGGATTAGGATGAGAAGTGATAAAACTAATTTCGTAGGCTAGCTCCGATGGTTTAAAGATTGGGTGCTCTTTGAGGTGAGTTTAGTTCATGTTGATGCAGTTGTTCCAGTAGTCATTCAAAACAGTGGAACTGTCTGTGGTGTTATATACCATATATATATATATATATATATATATATATATATATATATATATATATATATATATATATATAATTATTGTAAAAATGATAAACATATTTATTGACTTTAAAGTTATAAGAATGAAATCCACAGTTGCAGAGATTTATTGGATGATTAGATTATTTAAATTATTTGTGGTTCTTTATTAGCAGTACAGTAGACATATCAGCTAGGTTGCCCTTGAACTACTACTTTTTACTGGGTTTGAGTAATCCTATTTAATCAGACGTCAATTTTTAAAGGGACAGTCAACACCAAAATTGTTGTTGTTTAAAAAGATAGATAATACCTTTACTACCCATACCGCAGCTTTGCACAACCAACATTGTTATAATAATATACTTTATAACCCTTAAAACTCTTTCTGCCTATTTCTAAGCCACTACAGACCGCCTCTTATCACATGCTTTTTCTCTTGTTAAGTGTGTTCAGTCCACGGGTCATCCATTACTTATGGGATATATTTTCCTCCCCAACAGGAAGTTGCAAGAGGATCACCCAAGCAGAGCTGCTATATAGCTCCTCCCCTCACATGTCATATCCAGTCATTCTCTTGCAAGTCTCAACATAGAAGGAGGTCCGCGAGAGGAGTGGTGTTTTATACTTAATTTATTTCTTCAATCAAAATTTTGTTATTTTTAAATGGCACCGGAGTGTGCTGTTTTTCTCTCAGGCAGTATTTAGAAGAAGAATCTGCCTGCGTTTTCAATGATCTTAGCAGACGTAACTAAGATCCACTGGCTGTTCTCGCACATTCTGAGGAGTGGGGTAACTTCAGAAAAGGGAATAGCATGCGGGGTCCCCCGCAAATGAGGTATGTGCAGTAACATTTTCTAGGAATGGAATTGACTAAGAAAACACTGCTGTTACCCATATGATGTAAGTACAGCCTTTAATGCAGTAGTAGGGACTGGTATCAGGCTGATAAATGTATGTGCAGTTGAGTTATTTTCTAGGGACTAGAATTTGACTGAGAAAATACTGTTAATACTGAAATAAATGTATGAGCCTTAACTGCAGTAGAAGCGACTGGTAGCAGGCTTAGTGATAACTTTGCATAACACTGGAAAGTTGTTTTTTAAAACGTTTACTGGCATGTTATTCGTTTTGTGAGGTACTTTGGTGATAAATCTTTTTGGGCATGATTTTTTTCCATATGGCTAACGTATATTTCTGCATATAAACCGTTGTAACAGGTCTCCCACTGTTGTAATATGAGTGGGAGGGACCTTTTTTAGCGCCTTGTTGCGCAGTTAAAATTCTTGCACAGTCTTCCTGCTTCTTCCTCCTTGATCCAGGACGTCTCCAGAGGGTGCAGGGGTCTTCAAAATTCATTTTTGAGGGAGGTAATCAGTCACAGCAAACCTGTGACAGTGTGTTTGACTGTGATAAAAGCGTTAAATCTTAAATTGATTATCCGTTTTTGGGTATTGAGGGGTTAATCATCCGTTTGCTAGTGGGTGCAATCCTCTGCTAAATTCATACATTTACTGTTAAAATTGTTGGCTATAACTGAATTAGTTCATTGTTATTTCAACTGTGACAGTTTTTTTGTGTTTTTAAAAGCGCTGCAGCGTTTTTTTCTATTGCTTGTAAATTTATTGAAAGATTTTTTCCAAGCTTGCTAGCCTTCATTGCTAGTCTGTTTAAACATGTCTAATACAGATGAATCTGCTTGTTCATTATGTTTAAAAGCCAATGTGGAGCCCAATAGAAATATGTGTACCAATTGTATTGATGTTACTTTAAATAAAAGTCAGTCTTTACTGGTAAAGAAATTATCACCAGACAACGAGGGGGAAGTTATGCCGCCTAACTCTCCTCACGTGTCAGTACCTTCGCCTCCCGCTCAGGAGGTGCGTGAGATTGTGGCGCCAAGTACGTCAAGGCCCTTACAAATCACTTTGCATGATATGGCTAATGTTATGAAAGAAGTATTATCTAATTTGCCTGAGTTAAGAGGCAAGCGCGATAGCTCTGGGTTTAGAACAGAGCGCGCCGATGACACGAGAGCCATGTCCGATACTGCGTCACAATTTGCAGAACATGAGGACGGAGAGCTTCATTCTGTGGTTGACGGATCTGATCCAGGGAGACCGGATTCAGAAATTTCAAATTTTAAATTTAAGCTTGAGAACCTCCATGTATTGCTAGGGGAGGTGTTAGCGGCTCTGAACGAATGCGACACGGTTGCAATCCCAGAGAAATTATGTAGGCTGGATAAATACTATGCGGTACCGGTGTGTACTGACGTTTTTCCTATACCTAAAAGACTTACAGAGATTATTAGCAAGGAGTGGGATAGACCCGGTGTGCCCTTTTCCCCTCCTCCCATATTTAGAAAAATGTTCCCAATAGACGCCACCACACGAGACTTATGGCAGACGGTCCCTAAGGTGGAGGGAGCAGTTTCTACTTTAGCCAAGCGTACCACTATCCCGGTGGAGGATAGTTGTGCTTTCTCAGATCCAATGGATAAAAAATTAGAAGGTTACCTTAAGAAAATGTTTGTTCAACAAGGTTTTATATTACAGCCCCTTGCATGCATTGCGCCCGTCACTGCTGCAGCGGCATTCTGGTTTGAGTCTCTGGAAGAGGCTATTCGCACAGCACCATTGGATGAGATTATGAACAAGCTTAAAGCCCTTAAGCTAGCTAATGCATTTGTTTCGGATGCCGTTGTGCATTTAACCAAATTAACGGCTAAGAACTCCGGATTCGCCATCCAGGCGCGCAGAGCACTATGGCTTAAATCCTGGTCAGCAGATGTAACTTCTAAATCTAAATTGCTTAATATTCCTTTCAAAGGGCAAACCTTATTCGGGCCCGGCTTGAAAGAAATTATTGCTGACATTACTGGAGGTAAGGGTCACATCCTTCCTCAGGACAGGGCCAAATCAAAGGCCAAACAGTCTAATTTTCGTGCCTTTCGTAATTTCAAGGCAGGAGCAGCATCAACTTCCTCCGCTCCAAAACAGGAAGGGACTGCTACTCGTTACAGACAGGGTTGGAAAGGCAACCAGTCCTGGAACAAGGGCAAGCAGGCCAGAAAACCTACTTCTGCCCCTAAGACAGCATGAAGAGAGGGCCCCCTATCCGGAAACGGATCTAGTGGGGGGCAGACTTTCTCTCTTCGCCCAGGCCTGGTGAAGAGATGTCCAGGATCCCTGGGCGTTGGAGATCATATCTCAGGGATACCTTCTGGACTTCAAAACTTCTCCTCCACAAGGGAGATTTCATCTGTCAAGGTTATCAACAAACCTAATAAAGAAAGAGGCATTTCTACGATGTGTACAAGACCTCTTAGTAATGGGAGTGATCCACCCGGTTCCGCGGACGGAACAAGGGCAAGGTTTTTACTCAAACCTGTTTGTGGTTCCCAAAAAAGAGGGAACCTTCAGGCCAATCTTGGACCCGAAGATCTTAAACAAATTCCTAAGAGTTCCATCGTTCAAAATGGAAACTATTCGAACCATCCTACCCATGATCCAGGAGGGTCAGTATATGACCACAGTGGACTTGAAGGATGCCTACCTTCACATACCAATTCACAAGGATCATTATCGGTACCTAAGGTTTGCCTTTCTAGACAGGCATTACCAGTTTGTAGCTCTTCCCTTCGGGTTGGCTACGGCCCCGAGAATTTTTACAAAGGTTCTGGGCTCGCTTCTGGCGGTACTAAGACCGCGAGGCATAGCGGTGGCTCCGTACCTAGACGACATCCTGATACAAGCGTCAACTTTTCAAAATGCAAAGTCTCATACAGAGATAGTTCTAGCATTTGAGGTTGCATGGGTGGAAAGTGAACATGGAAAAGAGTTCTCTGTTCCCACTCACAAGGGTTCCCTTTCTAGGGACTCTTATAGATTCTGTAGAGATGAAGATTTACCTGACGGAGTCCAGGTTATCAAAAATCCTAAATGCTTGCCGTGTCCTTCATTCCATTCCAAGCCCATCAGTAGCTCAGTGCATGGAAGTAATCGGCTTAATGGTCGCGGCAATGGACATAGTGCCATTTGCGCGCCTACATCTCAGACCGCTGCAACTATGCATGCTAAGTCAGTGGAATGGGGATTACTCAGATCTGTCCCCTTTACGAAGTCTGGACCAGGAGACCAGAGATTCTCTTCTCTGGTGGTTGTCGCGGGTTCATCTGTCCAAAGGAATGACTTTCCGCAGACCAGATTGGACGATTGTAACAACAGATGCCAGCCTACTAGGCTGGGGTGCAGTCTGGAACTCCCTGAAGGCTCAGGGATCGTGGACTCAGGAGGAGAAACTCCTCCCAATAAACATTCTGGAATTAAGAGCAATATTCAATGCTCTTCTAGCTTGGCCTCAGTTAGCAACACTGAGGTTCATCAGATTTCAGTCGGACAACATCACGACTGTGGCTTACATCAATCATCAAGGGGGAACCAGGAGTTCCCTAGCGATGTTGGAAGTCTCGAAGATAATTCGCTGGGCAGAGTCGCACTCTTGTCACCTGTCAGCGATCTACATCCCAGGCGTAGAGAACTGGGAGGCGGACTTTCTAAGTCGCCAGACCTTTCATCCCGGGGAGTGGGAACTTCACCCGGAGGTGTTTGCTCAACTGATTCTTCGTTGGGGCGAACCGGAGCTGGATCTCATGGCATCTCGCCAGAACGCCAAGCTTCCTTGTTACGGATCCAGGTCCAGGGACCCGGGAGCGGTGCTGGTAGATGCACTAGCAGCCCCTTGGGTTTTCAACATAGCTTATGTGTTTCCACCATTTCTGTTGCTATCTCGACTGATTGCCAGGATCAAACAGGAGAGAGCATCGGTGATTCTGATAGCGCCTGCGTGGCCACGCAGGACCTGGTATGCAGACCTAGTGGACATGTCGTCCTGTCCACCATGGTCTCTGCCTCTGAGGCAGGACCTTCTAATTCAGGGTCCTTTCAACCATCCAAGCCTAATTTCTCTGAGGCTGACTGCATGGAGATTGAACGCTTGATTCTATCAAAGCGTGGTTTTTCGGAGTCGGTTATTGATACGTTAATACAGGCTCGGAAACCTGTTACCAGAAAAATTTACCATAAGATATGGCGTAAATATTTATATTGGTGTGAATCCAAGAGTTACTCATGGAGTAAGGTTAGGATTCCTAGGATATTGGCTTTTCTACAAGAAGGTTTAGAAAAGGGTTTATCCGCTAGTTCGTTAAAGGGACAGATTTCTGCTCTGTCTATTCTTTTACACAAACGTCTGGCAGGGAATCCAGACGTCCAGGCTTTTTGTCAGGCTTTGGCTAGGATTAAGCCTGTGTTTAAAACTGTTGCTCCTCCGTGGAGCTTAAACTTGGTTCTTAAAGTTCTTCAGGGTGTTCCGTTTGAACCCCTTCATTCCATTGATATTAAGCTTTTATCTTGGAAAGTTCTGTTTTTGATGGCTATTTCCTCGGCTCGAAGAGTCTCTGAGTTATCTGCCTTACATTGCGATTCTCCTTATCTGATTTTTCATTCGGACAAGGTAGTTCTGCGTACTAAACCTGGGTTTTTACCTAAGGTTGTTTCTAACAGGAATATCAATAAAGAGATTGTTGTTCCTTCATTGTGTCCTAATCCTTCTTCGAAGAAGGAACGTCTTTTGCATAATCTGGACGTAGTCCGTGCCCTGAAGTTCTACTTACAGGCAACTAAAGATTTTCGGCAAACTTCTTCTCTGTCGTTTATTCTGGTCAGAGGAGAGGTCAAAAGGCTTCGGCCACCTCTCTCTCTTTTTGGCTTCGTAGCATAATACGTTTAGCCTATGAGACTGCTGGACAGCAGCCTCCTGAAAGAATTACAGCTCATTCCACTAGAGCTGTGGCTTCCACCTGGGCCTTTAAGAATGAGGAGGATAGGAGAGAATTGGCGCTTATATCAACCCTAATGCCAAGTATAGAAGGGTCTCTCTCTAAGAACCCTGAGGAGGATAGTAGAATAATTTAAGCGGAAATACTGGCGCTGAAAGCAGGGTAGTACACAAATACAATATACGGGTAACCTAAAAGGGTCTACCTTAGCAGAAATATAATCGCCTAATATATATCTTAGAAAATGTATTTAATAGTGTAAAATTACAATAAAATCAAGATTATAAAATCAGTGTTAATTAAATCAGTACATATATACTAAAAAGTAATTAATGGGGCCCTTTAAATTAGTTTGAAAAAACATACAGAAAGGGGAAAGATTAATCACAAATCTATATATATATATATACTGTGATTGAGGATAGAAGAAAACTATACTCAAATAAGTATAAAGAAGGCAGAGATATTCAAACAGTATAAATAAAAACAAATAGCAATACAAACAGACTTAATAACTGGACGTCCAGCGTAAAAAACAGGGGTTAAAACAGTAATAATCTGGGGTTAAAACAGTATTAACCTGAAAGTGCACTATAGTGAACAAAAACACTCGTGACTAGATGATCATACTAATAGCATTGGATCAAGCTAATGGGCGAGTGAGGTACCTTGCGCTAATCTGTGGAGCATACATATTGCTCCGGAAAGGAACAACCATACGTGTACTGCTAAGCTGAACTCCTTTAAGGCTTTTGAACTTGATACAGCCGCCGAAAGTATCGCTATTGTGTTGAAAAAGCACACAGGACAACTACCAACGCCTGGCTCACTACCCCCAAGGCCTGTGAATTTGAATACAGCCCTCTGAGGGAGCGCACCAGTATACAAATTGCATATACTGCCAGATGATTTAGTACCTGCACTAAGCACCACAGAATAAGAGTGCCTTGAAGTTACTATCTACCATCATCTAAAGGATTGCTATTACCCCAGAGATCGTTTACATTCTGTTCCTCCCGAAATCAGCTGGACATTTTCAGAAAGGGTGATGTAAGTGGACTACGCTAGGAGTACACACCCACCTCCAGAGGATCACCCACCTACAGGACGAACAATATTCAATCTGTGCTCCACAGATTAGCGCAAGGTACCTCACTCGCCCATTAGCTTGATCCAATGCTATTAGTATGATCATCTAGTCACGAGTGTTTTTGTTCACTATAGTGCACTTTCAGGTTAATACTGTTTTTTAACCCCAGATTATTACTGTTTTAACCCCTGTTTTTTACGCTGGACGTCCAGTTATTAAGTCTGTTTGTATTGCTATTTGTTTTTATTTATACTGTTTGAATATCTCTGCCCTCTTTATACTTATATTTATTTGAGTATAGTTTTCTTCTATCCTCAATCACAGTATATATATATATATATATATATATATATATATATATATATATAGATTTGTGATTAATCTTTCCCCTTTCTGTATGTTTTTTCAAACTAATTTAAAGGGCCCCATTAATTACTTTTTAGTATATATGTACTGATTTTATTAACACTGATTTTATAATCTTGATTTTATTGTAATTTTACACTATTAAATACATTTTCTAAGATATATATTAGGCGATTATATTTCTGCTAAGGTAGACCCTTTAAGAATGAGGCCTCTGTTGAACAGATTTGCAAGGCTGCAACTTGGTCTTCACTTCATACCTTTTCAAAATTTTACAAATTTGACACTTTTGCTTCTTCGGAGGCTGGTTTTGGGAGAAAGGAACCACTGCCTGTAGAACCTTCTGTTTAATGTTCCTGCCTTGTCCCTCCCATCATCCGTGTACTTTAGCTTTGGTATTGGTATCCCATAAGTAATGGATGACCCGTGGACTGAACACACTTAACAAGAGAAAACATAATTTATGCTTACCTGATAAATTTATTTCTCTTGTAGTGTGTTCAGTCCACGGCCCGCCCTGTCTTTTTTGAGGCAGTTCTAAATTTTAATTAAAACTCCAGTCACCACTGCACCCTATAGTTTTTCCTTTCTCGTCTTGTTTCGGTTGAATGACTGGATATGACATGTGAGGGGAGGAGCTATATAGCAGCTCTGCTTGGGTGATCCTCTTGCAACTTCCTGTTGGGGAGGAGAATATATCCCATAAGTAATGGATGACCCGTGGACTGAACACACTACAAGAGAAATAAATTTATCAGGTAAGCATAAATTATGTTTTTTATTAGCTTTTCACAACAAGAGACTGCTAGTTCATGTGGGCCATATAGAGAACATGGTGCTCTCTTCTATGGAGTTTTTACTAACACTGAACTAATTGGCTAAAATGCAAGTCAATAGATAATAAATAAATAGTCTTGATCAGGGGGCTGTCAAAAGAGGCTTAGATAAAAGGTAATCACAGAGGTAAAAAGTATATTAATATAACAGTGTTGGTTATGCAAAACTGAGGAATGGGTAATAAAAGGATTATCTACTTTTTTAAACAATACAAATTTTGGAGTTGACTGTCCCTTTAACCCCCTAGAAACTTTCTTGTTTCTCTACATTGCATAATGGTTTATGCTAACTAAAATAGGTGGTCATTTTTTTTCCTAGCATGGTGGCAGCTTAAACTATCTTTTTAAATTTGGACTATCACAAATATTGGGCTGATGTAATAAATGTATATAATGCTTGCAAACAATATTAAGCAGCATGGAAATTTTAAAACCCTTAATTATAATCATACATATTAAATTGAATCACAATAATAATTAAAAAATATATATATATATTTTTGTGTGTATCAATCTTTCTGGGTGGGGGGGGGTTTAAGCATGCAAATATATTATGAAAAAATTATATTAAACATGAAACACTATCCCCCCCCCCCCAAAAAAAAAAAAAATCAATCAGATATAGCATGTCATTTTAAACAACTTTCCTTTGAAATTAATTGTATTTAATTTTTAAAACAATTCCAAGCATGAAAAGAGTGTGCTTTAAAAATCTACTGAGTAGACAACTAACATAAATGTATATTGTCATATTTTTGCATAAAGTTTCTTTGGATTTTTTTTTTTTTAATGAGAGCGCTATACAAAGAATGAGAAATTTTTATATAATCAAATTCATGTAATTTTTTTATTTTTTTTAGCTTTATAATTGCAATTCTAGGATAAAGACATAAATACCATAATAAAAGCCTGTTCCTGAAAAGCATTATTTTTGTAAACAAAAACATAAAAGCAAATACATGATATGATCTGACCCAGAATTCTAGATGTTAAGTTGTTCTTAACCTAGGAGCCAGACAAAGTTTGGATATATATTTTATCACATTTTTCTCTTGTTAAGTGTATCCAGTCCACGGATCATCCATTACTTGTGGGATATTCTCCTTCCCCAACAGGAAGTTGCAAGAGGATCACCCACAGCAGAGCTGCTATATAGCTCCTCCCCTAACTGCCATATCCAGTCATTCTCTTGCAACTCTCAACAAAGATGTACGTAGTAAGAGGAGAGTGGTGTATTATAGTTAGTTTCTTAACTTCAATCAAAAGTTTGTTATTTTTAAATGGTACCGGAGTGTACTGTTTTATCAAAGGCAGCATTAGAAGAAGAATCTGCCTGTGATTTCTATGATCTTAGCAGAAGTAACTAAGATCCATTGCCGTTCTCACATATTCTGAGGAGTGAGGTAACTTCAGAGAGGGAATGGTGTGCAGGTTTTCCTGCAATAAGGTATGTGCAGTAAACATATTTCTAGGGATGGAACTTGCTAGAAAAATGCTGCTGATACCGGATTAATTAATGTAAGTTAAGCCTAAATGCAGTGATTTAGTAGCGACTGGTATCAGGCTTATTAATAGAGATACATACTCTTATAAAAGTGTAATATAAAACGTTTGCTGGCATGTTTAATCGTTTTTATATATGCTTTGGTGATAAAACTTATTGGGGCCTAGTTTTTTTCCACATGGCTGGCTTTATTTTTGCTAGAAAGTTTCCTGAGGCTTTCCACTGTTATAGTATAAAAGTTACAGTTGGTGCAGTTAAAATTACAAACTGTGACATTCAGCTTCACTCAGCAGTCCCCTGCATGCTATAGGACATCTCTGATGGGCTCAAAAGGCTTCAAAAGTAGGAGCTGTGGCAGTTATGACTGTTTAAAAAACATATTTTTCGTTTTGTTAATCTTTTTTTGTATTAAGGGGTTAATCATCCATTTGCAAGTGGGTGCAATGCTCTGCTTACTTGTTACATACACTGTAAAAACTTTGTTAGTGTAACTGCCTTTTTTCACTGTTTAAAATTTTGCCAAAATTTGTTTCTTTTAAAGGCACAGTAACGTTTTTTATATTGCTTGTTAACTTTGTTTAAAGTGTTTTCCAAGCTTGCTAGTCTCATTGCTAGTCTGTACAAACATGTCTGACACAGAGGAAACTACTTGCTCATTATGTTTAAAAGCCATGGTGGAGCCCCATAGGACAATTGCAGTGCCAGAGAAATTGTGTAGGCTGGATAAATACTATGCAGTGCCGGTGAGTACTGATGTTTTTCCAATACCTAAAAGGCTTACAGAAATTATTAGTAAGGAGTGGGATAGACCCGGTGTGCCCTTTTCCCCACCTCCTATATTTCGAAAAATGTTTCCAATAGATGCCACTACACGGGACTTATGGCAGACAGTCCCTAAGGTGGAGGGAGCAGTTTCTACTTTAGCAAAGCGTACCACTATCCCGGTTGAGGACAGTTGTGATTTTTCAGATCCAATGGATAAAAAATTAGAGGGTTACCTTAAGAAAATGTTTATTCAACAAGGTTTTATTTTACAGCCCCTTGCATGCATTGTGCCTGTCACTGCTGCGGCGGCGTTCTGGTTTGAGGCCCTGGAAGAGGCCATCCATACAGCTCCATTGACTGATATTATTTACAAGCTTAGAACACTTAAGCTAGCTAACTCATTTGTTTCTGATGCCATTGTTTATTTGACTAAACTAACGGCTAAGAATTCCGGATTCGCCATCCAGGTGCGTAGGGCGCTATGACTTAAATCCTGGTCAGCTGATGTGACTTCAAAGTCTAAATTACTTAACATTCCTTTCAAGGGGCAAACCTTATTCGGGCCTGGTTTGAAAGAAATTATTGCTGACATTACTGGAGGTAAGTGGTCATACCCTTCCTCAGGACAGGGCCAAATCAAGGGCCAAACAGTCTAATTTTCGTGCCTTTCCAAATTTCAAGGCAGGTGCAGGATCAGCTCCCTCTACTTCAAAACAAGAGGGAACTTTTCCTCAATCTAAGCAGGCCTGGAAACCTACCCAGTCCTGGAACAAGGGCAAGCAGGCCAGAAAGCCTGCTGCTGCCTCCAAGTCAGCATGAAGGAGCGGCCCCCTATCCGACAACGGATCTAGTAGGGGGCAGACTCTCTCTCTTCGCCCAGGCGTGGGCAAGAGATGTTCAGGATCCCTGGGCGTTGGAGATCATATCTCAGGGATATCTTCTGGACTTCAAAGCTTCTCCCCCACAAGGGAGATTTCACCTTTCAAGATTATCTGCAAACCAGATAAAGAAAGAGGCATTCCTAAGCTGCGTGCAAGACCTCCTTGTAATGGGAGTGATCCATCCAGTTCCGCGGACGGAACAAGGACAGGGGTTTTATTCAAATCTGTTTGTGGTTCCCAAAAAAGAGGGAACCTTCAGACCAATTTTGGATCTAAAGATCCTAAACAAATTCCCAGAAGCGGCACTGATAGATGCTCTAGCAGCACCTTGGTTCTTCAACCTGGCCTATGTGTTTCCACCATTTCCTCTGCTCCCTCGTCTGATTGCCAAAATCAAACAGGAGAGAGCATCAGTGATATTGATAGCGCCTGCGTGGCCACACAGGACCTGGTATGCAGACCTAGTGGACATGTCATCCTTTCCACCATGGACTCTGCCTCTGAGACAAGACCTTCTAATACAAGGTCCTTTCAATCATCCGAATCTACTTTCTCTGAGACTGACTGCATGGAGATTTAACGCTTGATCCTATCAAAGCGTGGCTTCTCCGAGTCAGTAATTGATACCTTAATACAGGCACGAAAGCCTGTCACCAGGAAAATTTACCACAAGATTTGGCGTAAATATCTTCATTGGTGTGAATCCAAGAATTACTCATGGAGTAGGGTTAGGATTCCTAGGATATTGTCCTTCCTCCAAGAGGCTTTGGACAAAGGACTATCATCTAGTTCTTTAAAGGGACAGATTTCTGCTCTGTCTATTCTTTTACACAAGCGTCTGGCAGAAGTTCCAGACGTTCAGTCATTTTGTCAGGTTTTAGTTAGAATTAAGCCTGTGTTTAAACCTGTTGCTCCCCCATGGAGCTTAAACTTGGTTCTTAAAGTTCTTCAAGGGGTTCCGTTTGAACCCCTTCATTCTATTGATATTAAACTTTTATCATGGAAAGTTCTTTTTCTGATGGCTAGTTCCTCGGCTCGAAGAGTCTCGGAGTTATCTGCCTTACATTGTGATTCTCCTTATCTGATCTTTCATTCAGATAAAGTAGTTCTGCGTACAAAACCTGGGTTTTTACCTAAGGTGGTTTCTAACAAGAATATCAATCAAGAGATTGTTGTTCCATCATTATGCCCTAATCCTTCTTCAAAGAAGGAACGTCTTTTGCATAATCTAGGCGTAGTCCGTGCATTGAAGTTTTTACTTGCAGGCTACTAAAGATTTTCGCCAAACATCTCACCTGTTTGTTATTTACTCTGGACAGAGGAGAGGTCAAAAGGCCTCGGCAACCTCTTTCTTTTTGGCTTCTGAGTATAATCCGTTTAGCATATGAGACTGCTGGACAGCAGCCCCCTGAAAGAATTACAGCTCATTCTACTAGAGCTGTGGCTTCTACCTGGGCCTTTAAAAATGAGGCCTCTGTTGAACAGATTTGCAAGGCTGCGACTTGGTCTTCGCCTCATACCTTTTCAAAATTTTACAAATTTGATACTTTTGCTTCTTCGGAGGCTGTTTTTGGGAGAAAGGTTCTTCAGGCAGTGGTTCCTTTCGTTTAAGTTCCTGCCTTGTCCCTCCCATCATCCGTGTACTTAAGCTTTGGTATTGGTATCCCACAAGTAATGGATGATCCGTGGACTGGATACACTTAACAAGAGAAAACATAATTTATGCTTACCTGATAAATTTATTTCTCTTGTAGTGTATCCAGTCCACGGCCCGCCCTGTCCTTTTAAGGCAAGGTCTAAATTTTAATTAAACTTCAGTCACCACTGCACCCTATGGTTTCTCCTTTCTCGGCTTGTTTCTGTCGAATGACTGGATTTGGCAGTTAGGGGAGGAGCTATATAGCAGCTCTGCTGTGGGTGATCCTCTTGCAACTTCCTGTTGGGGAAGGAGAATATCC